>NW_021836711.1:7500-23010 GCF_006345805.1 Octopus sinensis | reverse complement strand
ATATGTATGTATGTATGTATGTATGTATGTATTTACGTATGTGTATACGTGCGTGTATGTGTATGTGTGTGTAAGTTTGTTTGTAGATATGGCTACGCATTTACATAAATCTATACATATCTTAGTAAACATATGCTCTCACACACCTACCTAGAAGCAGAGCAAAAGAAAAAAAATAAAACGAAAACTGATACCTTATTTAAAAATGAAAGTATAGTTATATATGCATTTAGTTACCTATATACATACATACATATACATATACATATACATATACATATATATATATATATATATATACATACTAAGTTAAACATATATCATATACAGTCGTGTATTTTCCGAGTACTCGATTGTATATGTATTGTATCGTGTGTTTAGTGCTATGCTTTTCTGTTAGCTTTATATATTGTTTGTAAGTAAGTATTGTACGTTTGTGTGTATGTATGTATGTATTTGTGTATTTTCTTGAAAGATTCTCCTCTTCATTGTTTTTCATTCACAAGTTGGCATCAAAAGACAAACCCTGAACACAACCACGTCATTTCTGATGCTTGTCTGGCATTTATTGATATTTCCTTCCAACTTTGAACTGCTCACTTCTACATCAAAACATACATTCTTTGTTTTGCAGTAATAATAATAATAATAATAATAATAATAATAATAATAATAATAATAAAATAATAATAATAATGATGATGATAATAATAATAATAATAATAATAATAATAATAATGATGATGATGATAATAATAATAATACTAATAATAATAATAATAATAATCGGCGTTGCTGTCAAAATTTCAAATTCTTTTGAAATTGTGATACTCCACCCCTCTTGTGTTTTATTTTATATAATCATTATTATTGTTGTTTAGCCCCAGGTCAACCTTGCCTCCGCAGACACATGATCAAAGTCGCTTCAATCGTGGTTCCGACTTGTTTTGTTTTTTGCTTGCTTGCTTGCTCATTATTATTATTATTATTATTATTATTATTATTATTATTATTATTATTATTATTATTATTACTGATTTTGCATTTTATTCAGACATAATGTGTATGGGTCTACTTTATCCAATGTGTCCCTGCATTTTCAAAAAAAAATAATAATAAAAGTAAAAAAAAAAACTATCATGAAGATAATTTTTGAGTGAGATGGGGGTTGTTATTTCAAGTTTATCGAATGACCACGTAGAAGCAAGATCACAGGTTCGTTTTGATATATGGTCTAAGAAGGCCCTGACAACGTTGTTGCCCAGGTTGGCCGCACACTGCCGCATACAGTTAGAACATAAGGCCACAGGTAAGAGAACTGGATGTAGTTTTAGAGGTGACAAATGTGGCAAATGTACTGTCCACGACAGGAATCGACAAAACTTTCTACCAGAATGACCACTGTCCTTCTCTAATTTCGAGCAGATCACGAGCAATTACCGTGAATTGCTCGAAATGTGGAGTAGATAAACAGCTGACAACTGATGAAGGGTCGTTCTTTATGTTACTTGTCTTGTTTACAATTTGTTTGTCTTCATATTTCATGTTTCCGCATTTCGTAATCCATGACGTTTTCATATTTCATGTTGTTTACGTTTTGTGACATCCTGTACCCATATATGCATATATATATATATATATATATATGAATATATATATATATATATGAATATATGCGTAAGTACGTACATATATATATATTATTTATATTATTATACGATTGAACGCTGCGAATCTATTTCCAAGTAAATTTATCTTTATATATATTCCACAGGCTTTTTTCAGTTTCCGTTTACTAAATCTTATCACAAGTCTTTGGTCGAGGCTATAGTAGAAAACACTTGCATAAGATGCCTCGCAGTGGGATTGAGCCCGGAACCATATGGCTGGAAAGCAAGTTTCTTATCACACAACTACTCCTGCGCCTATGAAGCTGAAGTCAACCTCGGCGGAATTTGAACTCAAAACGTAAAGATGGACGAAATGCCGTTGTTCTGTGATCGCTTCGACACCTGACGTCTCGGACACCGTACGCCTGTTCAGACAACGTTGATTTTATGGAGGAAGTGAGCTAATGTACGGCACGAACATTTGAATACTATAAACAAATCATTTTGTGCAAGTCGTTCAGTAAATATTCTTTTCTACTCTAGATACAAGGCCCGCATTTTTGTGGGTGGGGTACCAATCGATTAGATCGACCCCAGTAAGCAACTGGTACTTAATTAATCGATCCCGAAAGGAAGAAAGACAGAGCTGACCTCGGCAGAATTTGAACTCACAACGTAACGGCAGACGAAATACCTATTTCTTTACTACCCACAAGGGACAAACAAGGACAGACAAACGGATTAAGTCGATTATATCGACCCAGTGCGTAACTGGTACTTATTTAATCGACCCCGAAAGGATGAAAGGCAAAGTCGACCTCGGCGGAATTTGAACTGAGAACGTAGCGGCAGACAAAATACCGCTAAGCATTTCGCCCGGCGTCCGAACGTTTCTACCAGCTTGCCGCCTTTAAATATTCTTTTCTACACTAAACAGAAGGCCCGAAATTTTTGAGTGAGGGCACTAGTCGATTAGATCGACCCCAGTACGCAACTAGTACATAATTTATAGACCCCGAAGAGATGAAAGGGGAAGTCGAACTCGGCTGGATTTGAATTCAGAACGTAAAGACAGACGAAATACTGCTAAGCATTTCATTTCACCCGACGTGCTTACGTTCTTATTTCTTTATTGCCCACAGGGGGCTAAACATAGAGAGGACAAACAAAGACAGACAAAGGGATTAAGTCGATTACATCGACCCCAGTGCATAACTGGTATTTAATTTATCGACCCCGAAAGGATGAAAGACAAATCCGACCTCGGCGGAATTTAAATTCAGAACGTAACAGCATTTCGCCCGGCGTCCGAACGTTTCTACCAGCTCGCCACTTTTCGTTCAGAAAATATTGAACGCTGATACATCGTCTCCGACGAGTGAGTCCATCATATATATATATATACGAGAGAGAGTCAAAATTTATATGCACTCTTGTTTTTTCAATGTATTTACACAAAAGCAAACGATAAACAAGTTCGTCCTTTTTCTGTGTAGTCTCCTTCCCTTTCGATGCACTTGGTCCAGCGGCCCTCAATCTTGCGTATTTCCCTCCAAAAAGAAGGTTTTTCGGCTGGTCGTGCAACCATTTATGCACCGCTTCCTTCAGATCTTCATCCGTAGGAAATCGATCATCTTTGAGCGACCTAAAGATATGATGGTCGTAAGATGCGAGATCTGAGCTATAGACAGGGTGTTCCAGCACCTCAAAACCCGTGCGTGGGTGTGCATTGCCATGCAACAAAACTTGCTTCGAAAATAGGCTTTGGCGTTTGGTGCGATGGTTGGTTTCCGTTTGTTGGCCAGCAAAGCACTGTGCCTGGCACCGTTCACCGTTCACTCCTTTTTCCAGAGAAATCGGATCACTGTTCTTTGTTCTTCTTTGGTGCACATTGCTAGTGAAGCGGTCATGCTGACACTGTAAAGCCAGAAACAAAGATGGCGCGATCAGGCTCATACTTCGATCACATGACCACAATAGTACCAGCTGTTAGCACGCATGCGCAAAAAGGTAGAGTGACAATAATAAAGTTATGTTATGGCGAAAGTGCTGATAATTTTTTTACTTCACCTCATATATAGATACATAGATAGATAGTTAGAGAGAGAGAGAGACAGAGAGAGAGAGAGAGAGAAAGAAAGAAAGAAAGAAAGAAAGAAAGAAAGAAAGAAAGAAAGAAAGAAAGAAAGAGAAAGGGAGAGAGAGATGTACACACGTGCGCACGCATTCTTTTTGAGAGTAGATTTCGAAACAAATAAAGATATAAACAGTAGCCCTCGACTTTTTTCGTCCAAAAGGGATTTTCAACCCAATAATCATATTCTAGTATTTATAGCTTTATGTTCTTCGAGATCCACTGTTCCATAAAAGCATTATTTCACGTACTCTCGAAAGTTTATAAATTTTTATGACGTTAGCAATATATACCCGCATACAGTATACATTTATATATACACTATATATACATGCAGGAGTGGCTGTGCGGTAAGGCGTAAAAGTGGCTGTGTGGTAAGTAGATGGCTTACCAACCATATAGTTCCGGGTTCAGTCCCACTGCGTGGCACCTTGGGCAAGTGTCTTCTACTATAGCCTCGGGCTAACCAAAGCCTTGTAAGTGGATTTGGTAGACGGAAACTGAAAGAAGCCTGTCGTATATATGTTTATATCTGTGTGTGTGTGTTTGTGTTTGTGCAGGTTTGTGTGTCTGTGTTTGTCCCCCCAACATCGCTTGACAACCGATGCTGGTGTATTTACGTCCCGATAGAATAAGTATTGGGCTTACAAAGAAAAAGTCCTGGGGTCGATTTGCTTGACTAAAGGCGGTGCTCCAGCATGGCCGCCGTCAACTGACTGAAACAAGTAAAAGAGTAAGCATGCACAGATGCAGAGATTTACGTAATATTTACATTTTAAATCCGCTTTACAGATATATATGTATGTGTGTGTGTGTATACATATATTACACACACGCATATATATTATGTGTGCAGCCGCAATTGTCCAGTGGTTAGGGCGGCGGCCTCGCGGTTGTAGGATCGCGGTTTCGATTCCCAGACCGGGCGTTGTGAGTGTTTATTGAGCGAAAACACCTAAAGCTCCACGAGGCTCCGGCAGGGGTTGGTGGCGATCCCTGCTGTACTCTTTCGCCACAACTTTCTCCCACTCTTTCTTCTGTTGGCCTGCTCGCTTAGCCAGCGGGGTGGCGTCATTTGAAGACTAAAACAATGCGAAGCGCATTGTGACCAGCGATGTGTAGCAACATCTGATAGCCTGGTCGGTCACGGTGATCACGGTGATATATATTATGTATGCATACGCATTATATATAGTGCGTGTGAATACTGAATGTACATACTTTACATTACATGCATACACATACAGACATTATACATGGTTGTGTGTGTGTGTGTGTGTATATATATATATATACACACACACTATACATACACACAAACACCTACTCTGCCCATTGTTGGTTGCACGGCATAGTGGATATGCTACAAACTTCACAAGCACCACACACATACACGCATACAACACACACACACACACACACACACACACACACTCACACACACACAGAAACACACACACTGAGTAAACAAATCACTAACGAAAAGTATAAAAAAAACAAGATTCATACAAAAAAAAAAACAGTAGTTATTGAAAAACACCACCACCACCACCACCACTACTACTACTACTACTACTACTGCCATATTGTAGTGTAGTGTAAAGTGACTTTGACAAATATCAGAATTCTATAAAGAAAGAAGAAAGTGAGTTGTCTTGAAGTATGTCAGTATTGTGGCTTTTAGAGTTCCACCTTGTCAAAAAACAGCAAAGATAAGGCATGAAAAATGATTTCATTTGTCACTAACCCTGGATTAATGGGTATTTCTACGTTCTACTCTGATGTTAGCTTTCCCGCCTTCTGCACAGCCGTTCTACTGTGTCGGACATCTGTGTGTGTGTGTGTGTAATCGTATGAGTGTGTGTGTGTGTATCAGCGTGTGTGTGTGTCGGCATGTGTGTGTGTGTGTGTGTAGTGTGGTTTTAGTTGTGTGTGTAGTTGAGTTTATATGTTTGTTGCCGTGTGTGTGTGTGTGTGTATGTGTGTGTGTGTGTGAGACGATGCGGTTTATAGCTATGTAATTTCGAGTTTGTAGCCATATTTGCGTATTTGTGTGTGTGTGTATGTATTTATAATATGTGTGTGTAGTTGAGTTTATATGTTTGTTACCATGTGGTGTGTGTGAGAGAGAGAGAGAGATGATGTGGTTTATAGCTATGTAATTTCGAGTTTGTAGCCATAGTTGCGTGTTTGTGTGTTTGTATGTGTGTGTGTGTATTTATAATGTGTATTTATGTAGGGTAGTTTTAGCTGTGTATACTGTTGTCTATGTTTGTTGTTATGTATGTGTATGTGTGTGAGACGATATGTAAGATTGTGTCTCTGTGTATAGCTACGTGTTTGTATGTGCGTGCGTGCATTTATTTATAATGCGTGTCTAACTGAAATATGTGTTTATGTAGGTTGGTGATTTTGAGTGTAGCTGCGAGTGTTTGTGCATGAGACTACATAATATATGGATTTGTAAAATATGCTGTGTGCCTGGTTACATAGCGTTGGGTTTCCCGAAAGTTCGTGCCGATTTATAGTAGCTTACATTTCGTCTTATTTTAGAAAATGGTTGACTCCATAAAATAGGATTTGACTACATCTCCATTTAGAGCACAGTTTAAGCTATCTTCTCGTGGAAGAAGGTTTATGATCCTATAACCTGTGTTAATTCTGTAACCCTTTAAAATGGAAGATAAGAAATTTCATTTTCGGCTCTTGATGCTTTGGGAACCAGGCAAAAATTGCTGCAGCTTGACTGGGATGTGTTACCCCACCCTCCACATTCACCAGATATTGCTCGTTCGGATTTCCTCTTATTCAGGTCTCTGCAGAATAGTCTTAATGGTAAAAATTTCAATTCCTTGGATAACGTAAAAAGATACCTAGGTGAATTCTTTGCCATGAAAACACCTCAATTCTGGGAAGAGGGTATTTTCAAGTTAAAGGAAAGATGGAGAGGCATTGTGCAACAAAATGCTTCATATTTGGTTGATTAAAAAGGTAATGGAAAGTATTTATTGACCTTTTTCTTTCCTTTAAAAATCGGCACGAACTTTCCGGACAACACAATATAAATTGTGTCAGTAAATCTGTGTGTGAGTGGATGTCTGTATATGCGTGCGTAACTGTATAGTTTTTGACAATCGTCACTGTGTTCGCAGCTATGTTGTAGTGTTTGTTACAATAGTGTGCGTGTGTGTGTGCGCGCGTATGTGTGTGTATACGTGTGTGTGTGTACACGAGTAGTTATGCCTAGCTATGTAGGATGTGTGATACACATTTACATACGTATGATAGGAGACATACGGCCACGTTTTGCGTGCGTGCGTGCGTGCATACGTGCGTGTGTGTGTGTAAGTACGTGCAAATGTGTGCTTGCATGCTTGCATATGAGAATGTGCGTATCTATACCCGGTTCTAGGTCAGCGCTCCGCAGCCTTTATTCACTGGCGGCACACTTATATTCTTTTCAAAATTCGGCGGCACAACTGAACTAAAAATATAACCTGAGATGGTGAGTTCGAACCGACTGCAGATGTGGGACGGTCCCATATTTGAATCCCTAACCTTCACATCGCTGTTGTATTTGCGGTAATCCCTGTTCAAAATGGTCCTGCCGTGACCATCACGTCTTTTTGCTTAACAGCGTTTACATTATCCGAGGTTCTTCCTTTAGTTTCTTTTGCTTGTTTTAGTTATTAAATTGCGACCATGCTGGGGCACAGCCTTGAAGAATTTTAGTCGAAAATTAAACGACCCCAGCACTTTCTTTTCCAGCCTGGTACTTATTCCATCGGTCTCTTATGTCGAATCGCTATGTTACGAAGATATACACAAACCAACACCGGCTGTCAGGCAATGGTGGGGGACAAACACATTCACAGTGACACACACACATACATATGTAGATGTATGCACATACATAACCACAGACACACACACGCACACACACACACATAAATGTATATGTATGTATGCATGTATATATATATATATACATATATATATATATATATATATATATATATATATATATATATATATATATATATATATATATATATATATATATATATATATATATATATATATATATATATACTGAGACCCCTTCGGTCATGACTGACCACGGGATTGCACCTAGAAAGTTACCTTCCCAGGCACAAGTCCGGGCAAGATTGTTTATAGAAGACCAACAGTCACCCATGCATACCAGCCTCCTCTCTCCACGCCACCAATGTTATCCAAGGGAAAGGCAAAGGCCGATACAGCTTGGCACCTGTGACGTCGCAACTCATTTCTACAGCTGAGTGAACTGGAGTAACGCGAAATAAAGTGTCTTGCTCAAGGACACAACACGCAGCCCGGTCCGGGATTCGAACTCACAACCCCACGATCGTAAGCTCTGCGCTCTAACAACTGAGCCATGAGCCTTCACACGCACACACACACAGACACACACACACACACACACACATATATATATATATATATATATATTCAAAATGTGACCGCGTGTGTACCGTTGGCGATTTTTTTCCTCTGTCTTCCCTTCTCTGGATCTTTCCTTCTCCTATGTTTCCGACGAAGAGCTCCACTCGAAACGTTAAACCCTCCTTCTTCCCTTCTTTCCTGAGCGTCCAATATACTTTATTTGTTCCACGTCCTCGCGTTTTTGTGTTTTTTGGGGTTTTTTTGTGCTTTTTTGTGCTTTCTTGTTTGGATTAACTATATATATATATATATATATATATTATATATATATATATATATATATATATATATATATATATATATATATATGTATATATATATATATGCATTCTGCAACAGAATGTGTAAATATTTGGCGAGGCTCAAGAGCCATACAAGGGCTTCACATTGCATTTCAATGGATCTTTCTAGCAATCGCTTGCTCGTGTGCGAGAAAGCAGCTACTATACACATACACACACACACACACATACATATATTTATATAGGACGGCCACGGCTGATTTGAGTCAATTCTTCTAAGCTAATATCGTTCCTGTTCTCATTGAGTTAGATCCCTTGTAAATGGAACAAAAGTAAGTGCACTTTCTTTAAAGCTCGAAGAACGATTAAATGAATATTGCACTGAACTTCGACGTATATGCTGAGGGGAGGGCTTTTTTTTATTGGGAAACACCTCCAATATTAAAACAAATTTGTCAGACTTTATTCCACCCATTCCACAGAACATTGAGCACACTTTGCAAGGCGCTGCTTTGGAGTAGAACCCGTGTCAGTATTATCAATTATCTTTTACAAATATTGGTTAGTTACTGATGAGTCTCAGACACAAAGATTTTGGATACTAAGTATGAATCTTTGGCGCGGTAATGCCGGATGGAACGAGTTGTGGGGAGTAATGAGGTCTGTCTTGACGGCGAGCTGTCACAACCGTTAGCACGCCGGGCGAAATGCGTAGCCGTATTTCGTCTGCCGTTACGTTCTGAGTTCAAATTCCGCCGAGGTCGACTTAACCTTTCATCCTTTCGGGGTCGATTAAATAAGTACCAGTTATGCACTGGGGTCGATATAATCGACTTAATCCGTTTGTCTGTCCCTGTTTGTCCCCTCTGTGTTTAGCCCCTTGTGGGTAGTAAATAAGTATTTCGTCTGTCTTGACAGGGTCATCAACTGATGATGACGATGAAGAGTATGATGATGATGATGTAGATAATTCTTAGATGGCTCATTTTGTAATTTAGCAGACTGAAGTGTGAGCTGGATGACATATGCAGGAGAATTGAAAGTAATAGCTTTAGACATATAATAGATGTTGTATATATATATTGACTGACAAATTCATTTAACAACGGAAACAATCTATCTACATTAGAAATGGACCCAATACCTGCGCAGATGTAATAAGAGGACTCGTAATAGTTCCGGACGAATTGTAAAGTATTGTTACAAAGCTATATATCATGTGTATATATAAATGTATATACGTGTGCCCATATGCGTATGTCTGTGCAAGTATATATGCGTAAATATATATATATATATATGCTTTGTCTATGTATATGAGTGCATATGTATATATGCTTATATGTATGTTTATATATGCATGTGTGTGTACATGCGCAAATACATGTATGTATATATGTACACACTACATACATATATATATATATATATATATATACATATTTGAGTAGTTGAATGAATTATCTTATTAAGGACAATTCGAAAGATAACCGATACCTGGGTAGCAAATTCACATCAGAAAGAACACGGTTGAAGTTACGTCCCTAGGACATAGACTGCGTGCTTTCGTACGGAAATTTGTATGTTTATTTTAAAAATATAAGTTTATGAAAGAATGGAGTTGAACGACTTGTTAACAAATTTCCTTTATTTTTGACATGTGTTTCGAAGGCTGCATATTCCTAATTCCGAAGGAATAATGAGTACATTATGCAGATTTCTCATCAGGAATAGGAATATGCAGCCTTCGAAACATATGTCGAAAATAAAGGAAATTTGTTAACAAGTCGTTCACTCCATTCTTTCATAAACTTATATATATATATATATATATATATATATATATATATATATATACCACATATACTTATAATTATACATATATACATTATCATATACGTATATATATACACAAATTTATTTAGACAAGCATACACACGTATATACGCATATTTGCCCAAGTATATATACATTCGCACACACACTCACACATATATGCACTGGCCATACACAAAAGAAGAATTCATATGTGCGTACCAGTCGGATAATTACGTATGTATATATTATACATACATAATACAATGCATCAATATTACATGGGTTTCGTTACATATTAATATAAAATTGTAACGACGTGTGCAAATATATGTAGCAAGCATTCATTTGTCGATTGCCTCATTAAATTCTCCGTCCTTCTGTTCGTTGGCAATAATTAGTTTTAATAATATATTTTTTTTTGAATACTTAAACATATGTTACCTGTTCTTAATGACCTAACAGAATTCGTTAAATAGAAGAACGTAACTGGGAATAAAGGTGAGGGTTGAATGTGAGAATATATGTAAATTAGACACAAAGGTTGGGATTAAATGTACGAGCAAATGTGAAAAAAAGGGTTAAAGGTGATATTGGTATGTAAGCAATTAATTATGTAAACGAGGGGCAAATGTCAAAGTTGAATGTGAGAAAATAATCAAAATTATATATTAACATATAATACAAATATATAAAGTATAAATTTATGAATTTATTTATTGAGATATTTTATGCTTTTAAATTTCAGTCGTGGAAAAGTAACGCAAGCGATCCCTGATGAATCCTCAAGAAATGACGAAACAAATCGATTCGATCTTCATTACAACATACTAAGACAAATAATTAAGGGTCTACATGTTTTTGAAACCTTATGACTTCCTCTTTGTACATATAGCTTTTGTGTTTTCGTTTTCCGGTTTTCGTTTTCCGGTTTTCGTTTTCCGGTTTTCGTTTTCCGTTTTTTTTTTTAACTTTCTGCGTTATCTTCCCAGTTTTTTTCGCGTTACTTCTATTATTCAGTTCGTTATGATATGCGGTTTGTTCCTGAAGAATATGTCTGAGTATTTCTCAACATATGAAACTATTAATAGCACTTAAAGACATGCGTATCCTTTACACTAGGAAGCGCTGAAAAGTTCTCGAATTTGGGTAAAATAAATACAGGAGGATCAGTTAATTATGATCTTATTCGACATATTCCCTTCTCAGATTCACACACTTATTGCGGCGATCCTTCAGTTTTTCTAAGCCTATAAAAGAACTCGGATGGTAGGGGCTCCAACCAGGCCTTTCGCGACACCCTTAAGTAAGGAACTTTTCAGCATACCCTCGTGTATACACACACACACACGCACACACACATTCTAAACCACAAAAAAGCAAGAGGTATGAGAAGAAAATTTATTTAACTACTTGTTATCCTTAGGATTACGGCGGTTTCGCAGCTTTGAAAATTTCATGATTTTAAGGGTGTCGCGAAAGGCCTGGTTGGAAGTCCAACCTTCCGAAATCAGGTAAAAAAAAAAAAAAATCAAGATTTAAGGAGGATGTAGTACGGAATTGAAAAACAGATTTCCCTCGAGTTGAAGCTGTGTGTAAATGAAAATGGGAGTTCAGAAAATGTGGAGATGGCTAATTCGAAGTGGGAGAGACAGAAATTGCCCCGAATGGTGCGTTGGAGAAGTCGGATGTCGGATTAGACGGTGAGGGACAAAGAAAAGCAGTTGATTGATAGGCTGGTACGGGTAAAGAGGGTAGGATTGTCAATAGCTCGGGCGCAACTGCGAGCGGTGTAGAGGGCTGAATGGTGCAACCACGTTGGAGGAAAACATGGGCAGTTATGCATGATTTAATTTCTAATCAGTTTCAAATACAGAAGCGGCGGGTGTTTAGCAACTGTATGGGGATTAAGCTGATCTGATGTGAGTAGAGAAGGATGAAGACAACTCCAAGGGTGGATGGTCAATTGGCATTTGAATGTCAAAGAAGTTGACGGAGGTATGAAAGATGGTAAATGTGAATTTTAAGGTAGGGTCGAGGGGGTTGGTGAAGGAAATAGAGATGAGTTGCCCGTGAGTAAAAAAAACATAGCATCGGGACAATCGTAGACACAATGAGTGAATACAGTAAAGGGTGAAGACAGTAAACTGGTTGAAGATCTGTTCCTCGATTACAGGTAAGTTCATTGCTATTTATTCATCACCGTGAAGAAAGTTCACTATGAGAAGTTCACCGCGAGAGAAGTTTGACGAGAAAATATATCCACAGTGTTTCACCATTGATAGTTACTAGTTTACTCTTTTACTCTTTTGCTTGTTTCAGTCATGTGACTGTGGCCATGCTGGAGCACCGCCTTTAGTCGAGCAAATCGGCCCCAGCACTTATTCTTTGTAAGCCTAGTACTTATTCAATCGGTCTCTTTTGCCGAACCGCTAAGTTGCGGGGACGTAAACACACCAGCATCAGTTGTTAAGCGATGTTGGGGGACAAAAATAGACACACAAACATATACAAACACACACACAGACACATATATATATATATATACATACATATTTACGACGGGCTTCTTTCAGTTTCCGTTTACCAAATCCACTCACAAGGCTTTGGTCGGCCCGAGGCTATAGTAGAAGACACTTGCCCAAGGTGCCACGCAGGGGAACTGAACCCGGAACCATGTGGGTGGTAAGCAAGCTACTTAACACACAGCCACTCCTACGCCTATAGAGAGAAAGACATTTACAGCACCTAGGTTTCCCAAACGGTCACCCATCTAAGTACTAACTAGGTTCGTCGTTGCTTAACTTCGGTGATCGTCCATCACCGGTGTTTTCAAAGTGATATGGCCATATCACTCACTAAAAAACTCTTTTATTGAGAAAAAAATAAAGAAAAAACGGTGAATTAATGACGGCAAAATTATTGGACATGCTATTCCTCAATGCAACAAACAGGTTAGCGTAGCCAGGGCACATCCTGGCGCCAATTTCAACACCAGTAAACTTGTGGTAAAAATCCCTGATAAAGTAAAAGCAGTAAAGAATAGAAACGATTTTGATGAGGCGAATGAGAATAGGGATGGCAGATTCGAATGTATTTCGACGATTTAAGAATTTGAGGAATTGGAGATCATTGTGATGGGCGATGATGTAGAGGGACTTGGTGAAGTGAATAAAAATTAAGAGGAACCACAGCAAAAGTGTGGTTAAAGAGATACAGGGCTTTGATCATACCATGATTGTAGATAGAAAGGCTGCTGGCGAAGATGAGAAGAATGAGTGGAGGTAATTAGGTAAGAGGGGGCATTAACCGGAGTGTTAGTTACGTGTGTTGGGGAGAAAGTAGATGAAAAGGCGTACATGGTATATGGACGACGTTGAGGTTGAGAGTTGTGGGTAGCGGAAAGGAAGAGGAGAGCAATGCTGATCTAAGTAACGATCAAACTGGGCAGTGGCCTAGGAGCCCAATTCTCATCTTTGTTATAGCTTCATATTCAAACTATAGTGGCCTGCACACTAGGCAGTCCTTCAAGAGCCCAATTCTGATCTATAGTATGGCTTACTGTAAAACCTATAAAGGCCAGCACATTGCGCAGTTGTCCCAGGGTCCCAACAGATCTGAGAGCCCAATTCTGATCTATAGTATGGCATACTGTAAAACCTATAAAGGCCAGCCCATTGCGCAGTTGTCCCAGGGTCCCAACAGATCTGAGAGCCCAATTCTGATCTATAGTATGGCATACTGTAAAACCTATAAAGGCCAGCCCATTGCGCAGTTGTCCCAGGGTCCCAACAGATCTAAGAGCCCAATTCTGATCTATAGTATGGCATACTGTAAAACCTATAAAGGCCAGCCCATTGCGCAGTTGTCCCAGGGTCCCAACAGATCTGAGAGCCCAATTCTGATCTATAGTATGGCATACTGTAAAACCTATAAAGGCCAGCCCATTGCGCAGTTGTCCCAGGGTCCCAACAGATCTGAGAGCCCAATTCTGATCTATAGTATGGCATACTGTAAAACCTATAAAGGCCAGCCCATTGCGCAGTTGTCCCAGGGTCCCAACAGATCTGAGAGCCCAATTCTGATCTATAGTATGGCATACTGTAAAACCTATAAAGGCCAGCCCATTGCGCAGTTGTCCCAGGGTCCCAACAGATCTGAGAGCCCAATTCTGATCTATAGTATGGCATACTGTAAAACCTATAAAGGCCAGCCCATTGCGCAGTTGTCCCAGGGTCCCAACAGATCTGAGAGCCCAATTCTGATCTATAGTATGGCATACTGTAAAACCTATAAAGGCCAGCCCATTGCGCAGTTGTCCCAGGTCCCAACAGATCTGAGAGCCCAATTCTGATCTATAGTATGGCATACTGTAAAACCTATAAAGGCCAGCCCATTGCGCAGTTGTCCCAGGGTCCCAACAGATCTGAGAGCCCAATTCTGATCTATAGTATGGCATACTGTAAAACCTATAAAGACCAGCCCATTGCGCAGTTGTCCCAGGGTCCCAACAGATCTGAGAGCCCAATTCTGATCTATAGTATGGCATACTGTAAAACCTATAAAGGCCAGCCCATTGCGCAGTGTCCCAGGGTCCCAACAGATCTGAGAGCCCAATTCTGATCTATAGTATGGCATACTGTAAAACCTATAAAGGCCAGCCCATTGCGCAGTTGTCCCAGGGTCCCAACAGATCTGAGAGCCCAATTCTGATTATAGTATGGCATACTGTAAAACCTATAAAGGCCAGCCATTGCGCAGTTGTCCCAGGGTCCCAACAGATCTGAGAGCCCAATTCTGATCTATAGTATGGCATACTGTAAAACCTATAAAGGCCAGCCCATTGCGCAGTTGTCCCAGGGTCCCAACAGATCTGAGAGCCCAATTCTGATCTATAGTATGGCATACTGTAAAACCTATAAAGGCCAGCACATTGCGCAGTTGTCTCAGAGATCCACCCAATTCTGATCTATGATGTGGCTCGCTATCAAATAGTATAGGGCCCAGCACACTGATTTGCCCAAAGGCCAATAATGATTTGGAGACGGCCCTGGAAGAGTACTCTTTACTCTTTTACTCTTTTACTTGTTTCAGTCATTTGACTGCGGCCATGCTGGAGCACCACCTTTAGTCGAGAAAATCGACCCCGGGACTTATTCTTTGTAAGCCCAGTACTTATTGTATCGGTGTCTTTTTCCGAACCGCTAGTGACGGGGACGTAAAC
>NW_021836711.1:0-2500 GCF_006345805.1 Octopus sinensis | reverse complement strand
GCGGCAGTGGCGGTGTTATTGTTGTTGTTGTTGCTGTTGTATGATGTAGTAGTGGTGGTTGGGGGGGGTGGAGTATTGGAAGGCGGATGTAGAAAGGTGGCGGTGGTAGTCATGTGATGGGGAAGAGGGGAGGAAAAGAGGAACAGAGACAGACAGACACAGGTAGATAGCCATAAGGAAAATGAGTGTCGAGTGAAGAGTGAGAGGTAGATAAATGCGTTAGAGGAAGGAGCAAATAGTGAGGGACGGTGAGAGGAAAGTTAGTAAGACAATAGAGAGGGAACGAGGGAGAGCAAAGGGAGACAACGAAGAAAATAGAGAGAAACACACGCATACACATACATACACACGAATACAGACGCTCACACACGCACACATGCATATACACGCACATATAAGCATGCACATAAAACGTTATGGCTCTTGACATTGGCTTGTCATCTTTTGCTTGTTTCAGTCATTGGACTGCGACCATGCCTGAGCTCCGGTTTGAAGGTTTTTATTTGAGCGGCAAATCGACTCTGTTACTTCAATTTTCTAAGCCTCAAACCACAGGTCCCTTTTGTCGAACTGCTAAGTTGTCAAGCAGTGGTGGAGGACAAAGAAACACACACACACATATATGCATATAAATATATATCTGTATATATATATATATTTGTTTTATTTGTGTGTCTGTGTTTGTCCTCCCAACATCGCTTGATAACCGATGCTGGTGTGTTTACGTCCCCGTAACTTAGCGGTTCGGCAAAAGAGACCGATACAATAAGTGCTAGGCTTCCAAAGAATAAGTCCTTGGGTCGATTTGCTCGACTAAAGGCGGTGCTCCAGCATGGCCACAGTTAATTGACTGAAACAAGTAAAAAGAGTAAAAAGAATAAAAAAGAGAGTATACATATATATGTATATATGACGGGCCTGTTTCAATTTCCGGCGTTCCTACTCGACAAAAACATAACAAGACCTCGGTTGTTTCCGTGTCAACTCGACAATTCACCTTGGAAATCTTGGTGAGCTCCGTGACAGTGTGCCGTGTTCTGTTTTTATGCATTTATGTGTTGTGGAATATAGATATAACGAATTTATGCCAGCAAAAAAGCCTTGCATATTTGTTCTTACCTGCTTCGTGTGTGTATTTAAAATCCGCAAATTTTCGGAGATCACGAAGATATCCGAAGTGAATTGTCTAGTTGTCACGGAAACAACCGACAGCTTCTTATGGTTTTGTCGAGTTAAAACGAAGGAACGCCCAGTTCCCGTCTATCAAATACACGCACAAGGCTTTGTTTGACCGGAGGTTATAGTTGAAGACACCTACCCAAGGTGCACGCAGTTACACACACACACACACACACACATACACACACACACACACACACACACACATATATATATATATAAATATATATGTATGTATATACATATACTTACATATAAGAGACCAAAGTGTACGTACGCCGCTATATTTTTAAATATATAAAAAATACAAAAAAAATGGGACAAGAACGCAAAACATCCAGACAGGTGATACAAAGAAAACAAAGACGGGTCATTCGGAGTTTTCTATCCTTAGACGAGTTCCAGATTATCTTTGCAATTTCGGCTGGTTATACTCGAGATTGCTCCAATCTGGCCAACCCCAAGGAAAAACTAAGGTAAGAGCATTATATATATATATATATAAATAAATAAATAGATAAATATATATATATCTATCTTAGGGAAGAAAAAAAATTTTAGAAAAATTCTAGAAAAATTCTCCGCTACCAGTGGTCTAGTGAGAAGGAAAAAATAGTCAATAGACTATAAAATATACATTATATATATATAATATATATATATATATTATATATATATATATCTATATTATATATATATAATATATATAATATATGTAGGGAGAGTTTACGAAAAAAAACAAAAGACGAAGACAGGTGGTGTACAAAACAAACAGATGTATCAGTATAACGCTCAAAGAATAGAAAAAGTCTTTTACGTTTCGAGTTTACGCTCTTCTACAGAAAGGGACACAGAAAAAACAAGGAGAGAAACAAGAAGAGAAAAAAAATGTGTGTAGTGGCTATATATATATTACTATGATCGACTCGCGAATCTCAAACGGTATTCTCTCCAACACCGCCGAGAACGCTTTATAATTTGTATGTGGAGATTGTTCCGACAGTATTAGCCAAATGATGTCGGTATCACTTTTAAAATCCACCCAAGGCTTGGTCCCCGTGTGCCATGTGTCCTCTACAGAAATCGTACTTTCAGCACATCACAAAAACTAAGACTGAACCACTCCCCAACTGGACCTGCTCTTCTTAGCATTTTTAAGATTTCATAACCTTCAAAAAGTTCCTGGATGAATATCTCCAACAAATTCCAGATAAACCACCTACACCCGGATATACTATAGCAAACAACAACTCTTTAATCGAATGGGCAATGGTGCCTAAATACAACTATAGAAAAATACATTGCTAAATGTCTTTCTAGG
>NW_021836710.1:12500-17500 GCF_006345805.1 Octopus sinensis | reverse complement strand
GAAAAATTTAGATTAACTATTTGTAAGAAACATGTCTGCCAAAGAAACATGTCTGTCAAACACACCAATTCTTTCCTCCTTTTAATTAGATAATCATAAAAGAGTTACTTGTTTACCAATAAATCCTTCCTTACATTTAGTAAAGTGTGAAAAGGTTGTAAAGTGTGAAACGGTTGCACTGCAAAAACAATTATGTTAGAGCGTTAAGAATATTTTGCATTATTTGTTCCGGTTCTTCATGTTCTGGTTTCAAATCCTGCCGAGGTAAAATATTGCGTCTTGACATTTTAGGATCGGTAAAAAAAACAAGTACCAGCTGAGTATTAGGGTTAACGTAATCGACTTAGTCTCTCCGTTCAAAACTCCGGCATTGAGCCAACGTTTAAAATAATTCTTCTTATTGTTTTATGAAACTGTAGAAGTCCGTCGTACATACACACATTATACATACATACATGCATACATATATATATACATATATATATACATATATATACACACACACATATATATATACATATATAGATATACACATACACACACACACATATATATATATATATATATATATATATATATATATGTATATATACATATATATATACATACATACATACATATACATATATAGTTGAAAATTATAGAAAAACAAAAGACGAAGACTAGTGTATGAACAACAAGCATGTATAAGAGAAAAGAAGTGCTCGAAACCGAGAATCTGAGTTTACAGAACATAGAAACAATGTTTGTACATCACCTGAGGAAGCACAACAAGATCTCATAATGCAGGGAAATGATTGCATAACCAAATACCTG
The DNA here is from genome assembly GCF_006345805.1 of Octopus sinensis. NCBI lineage: Eukaryota > Metazoa > Mollusca > Cephalopoda > Octopoda > Octopodidae > Octopus > Octopus sinensis. Next base: position 16,684 of record NW_021836710.1, on the reverse strand, counting down.
CGAACCTGGAGAACTACGCTGCGTGGAAACGATTGTAGTGATTACAAATAAATGTTCCTCTGTAATCCTTGTTGACTGTAACTTATTCAGTTATGTGTGTGTGTGTGTGTTTGAGTGTGTGTGTGTGTGTGTGTGTGTGTGTTTGTGTGTTTCCCTGTATCTGTGCTTGTTACCCCCCACTGCTTAACGGTTGACGCTGGTGTGCTCGTGCCTTTATATCTCAGCGGTTTGGGCGAATGAAATCGATGGATTAAGTACCAGAGTGGGAAATAAATATAAGTACCAGGGTCGATTCGTTCGAGTAAAAAAAAAATCTTTCAAGCCGGTGCCCCAGCATGGCCGCATTCCTATGTCTGAAACATGTAAAAGCTAAAAGATATATATTTTAGATTCTATTAGAAAGTGAGAAAACATTTATAAGTAAATGTGCAATTTGAATCATTGTTGGAAATCGATGGAGTTAACGTTGGTAAAGAAGAAAAAAAAAAGAATACAGACACACATTGTTACAAGGATTTAAATAGCAGTTGTATGCAGAATAGAAATAGAAAAAGGAAATAAAAAATAATATCGGCAAAAGAAAATATGAGAAGAAACAAAAAAATACAATGGAGAATGAAGTGTAGAAAGGAAGCAGATATTGGAGAAGAAAAAGAAAAAAAATGAAAATGATTTAAGAAAATTTAAAATATTTATAGATTGAAAAATCTATATAATTGGTATATATGATTGAAAGAGATAGATAGGTAGATAAATAGATAGAGAGAAGGAGAGAGAGAGGGTGAGTAAAGTATGGGAACAGTGTAAAGGGAAATGTGTTATTGTGTAATATGTTATTTTATTGTAAAATATGTTGATTTAAAGAAGGATTATAAAGCTGTCTGTTTACCAAAAACAGCGGTCAATAGAGAGAGAAAATGTAGGAAAGAGTGAGACAAGAAAGGAAATTGTATAACAGTTATGGTAATAGTATAAAGCAACGTGTGGTAGCAGTGCAATTTTGAGTAGTATTAATTGTGCTGACGTCAGTTGATTATAAATACTTACTCTGTGTATGTTTATGCTAATATAGTGTTGGGTTGTCAGATATATTTGTTCGTTTGTTTCTCCTTCGTACTCCATCGTCGTGTGAGTAACAAGAGGTAAAATTTCTTAAAATTTCTGCAAACACGAACAAAATTTATAGAGGAAGAAGAAAGTTACGAAAAACCGTAAAACATCACGTTAAAAAAACCTTCTTGTGTTAATCTAAATAATATTGAAAACGATTAAAATAAATGGGGGAAAAATCGAGACCTTTTAAACAATAGAACTGCTCCTGGTGTGACTGTGAGAGTAAGTTTATTACACTTTTCTCATAAAGAAGGCTTAATTAATAGTAGGGTTCTTCATAGTTTTTTTTTATTGGGTATTAATATCTATGTCTGCATAAGTACATAATTTCAGGCTTCTTCTTTGGTGTGAAGATATAATTGATTAACACTGGTGTTCTATGTAGCTTTACAGTGAATATTAATATCTGTGTCTGCAGATCGAAATAATCTCAGAAGGGTTCCAGTTCAGAATATTCCCATGATTGATCAATAAATAAGTCACGCTTCTTCCAGATTCATTAACAGCAAATGCTAGTCATGTAATCTTCTTACGAATTCCAAATACATTTCCGTGGCCATTCTCAGTTCGTTTAGGGGAGATAGCCTTGTTCAAAAATTTCCAGTTGTAAGAGTGACCTTTGTTAAGATAACACCATCTCCTCCTGACACCAGATGTCCTGTAATGTAATACCATGTCATTTTTTCTCAATAAATTACTCAACATTGAAAGGAAATTGCATTCTATGACAAACTATCCGTATATATAAATTACAACAAAAGCACCAGGTTTTGGAGCTTCCATATCAACACAAACCTCTATGTCTAATATAACAGCCTGAGTCATGAAGTTTACAACTTTTATTTTTACATTGGAATTTATATTTTACGTTGGTTGTTTGAAATGTGTTCTGTGGCTTGGGAGACCATAAGTTTGTGCCGATAAAGAAGTTTAGAAATCTGATGTTTCGTGTTCAAATCCCTTGGCAACCTACTTGGGTGGCAGACTTCCTCCGTCAGCCAGCTTAACCACACCACCTATCTTTAGGAGCCTTAAGTGGCATTTACGTATATTCTTTTATTCATTACAATGGCCATAAAGGCCTTACAAAGAAAGGAAGCTACGGGCTGAGACGAAGACATAATGATATGAAATGAGAAACGAAATGATAATAATTGAGGGCAACAAGCAACTCACATCGAGTGCTGTCTACTCGAGAACATTGTTCTTTTTAGGTAACATATTCGAGGCAACAAACCTCTTACATGTTCACAGTTCAAAAACAAAGAATATTTACGTCTATTCTTTGCGCAAATCCTGCTGCAGCCTACATGATTGGCAGACTTTAACTGTCGCTTGTTTTAGCAGCACTTATCTGGTTTTTCTGTGCCATTTTTTTCAACTGGAAGCATTGAAGCTAAGACACGAAAGCCCTCTAAAAGATCATAAACACTAACTTTTCTTTTAAAAAAGTATGAAAAACAAAACAGAATGAAAAAAATGAGATGCCTCTAATTTAAAATTCTGTGACCATTTTGTAATAGGGGATAATAAGTGCATGCATGTGGGGAAGAGGTATGGCGGAGGTGGAAATATCATGATAGATCATCATCACGTGTCTATGTTCAAAGTTTTGATAGATTTGATCTCTGCCATTTACCACGACACCCTTCACATATAATTCTCCGCCCCGTAACTCTCAGGGAGAAGTCGACATAGTAAATGCTTAGTACTAAAGAGTTAAGGGTTACGTTACTCTCTTCCTAAATGTTAGCCTTGTCTATGGACCAAAGAAATCAATAGTATGTAATTAGTGCAAAGTTGTCGGAATGATAGTGAAAAAGAAAAAAAAAATGGAAGCAGTAAAGAAGGAGGCAAAACGCCATTAGGACAAAGGCACGAGTAGAACGCCATTTATTAGAAAGCTATTAGTTCAAAACCATTTACACATAATAATAATGATAAATTAGTGCAGAGTTGCTAAAATACGGCTTTTTAGTATTCACTGTGTGAAAGGGCAAAAAACAAAATATATATATATATAAAGCAGATAAACTGACGCTACACAGCACATACCACACGACACATATACATACACACACACACACATATACATACATGAACATAGACAGAGTTAGACAGACGGACAGATAAATAGGTGGATGGATATATATATATATATATGTGGGTGTGTGTGTATGCTTGTGTGTGTGTACATATGTGTGTGTTGACAAATAAATAGATAGATAGATACGTAGATAGATATTCAGAGAAAGACAGACACATACAGACTAATATGAACATACGCACTCATATACACACGCACGCATTCATTCACATACACCTCATATACACACATGCATCCATACACACGCGTGCAGTGATACTCACACACATACACATACACGGATACAGATATATATTTATATATATATATGTATGTGTTAGTGCGTGTGTATGTTTGTGTGTGTGTGTGTGTGTGTGTGTGTGTGTGTGTGTGTAAAAGTATGCAATGTACGTATGTATGTAATGTAATGTATATGTATATATAAGGACACGGGGCTCCGGGATAATTAAAGATACATTAACGTAGTGAAAGATTAAAAATTAATACACAGACGTTGACATACACCTACAGAAGCAGACACTCACACATATGGCCAAAACAAAAAGCAAGTCCGCCTCCACAATAACAACACAAACACCAACCGGGTCACAGAATTCATTACCAAGCAACTTAGACGAGGACCAATTAGTAATAAAATTAGTTACCGTCTAGTAGAATTTACAAAACTTAAAAGTGATTATTTATAAGTTACCGAACTAGAAAATATTGTATATATATATATGCACATATACATATGCATGGGCCTTAGTTATTTCACTATGATTTACTGCTAGTTTGTTTCCGGAAACGGCGCTATTTTGAGAGGAGATTTTAAATCAGTAATAACGTTATAAAGATTATGTTTTTTTCTTTGGGGGGGGGGGTGAATATTAACAGCATTTTTAAAGAGACATATTTGACACTATCAATTTCACCGAAGCCATTTTATCATCGGTTTCTGAAATCTGTTTTTATCCCCGAGTAT
>NW_021836710.1:0-7500 GCF_006345805.1 Octopus sinensis | reverse complement strand
TTCGCCTGTGGCTGCTCTTCAGGAAGCTACGAGCTGTAACTTACTTGAAGATCTTGTACACTCACAGACACAACTCAGAGAAGCTAGAAACTGAATCGATGCCCCCACCCCCGCTTCCGCAATTACGAACAGAAACACACACACACACCCACACACAGTATTAATTAGTGTTGCTTATAACTTGAAATGATTAATTAGATTCGACGAATCTCATATCTTCGTTATCGTCATCGTTATCTTCACTGAACTTCTTTCATTATTTAACACCTCAATCACACACACACTTATACATGCACGCACACACATGCACACACACACACACACACACACTTACACATGCACACATACACACGCACGTAGATTCACGCATACATAACACACGCATGCACACATACACACACACACACCTATATACCCACGCACACACATGCACACACCTGCACATGCACACACCCACACACTTACACACGCACGCACATCCACGCATACATACACGCACACACATGCACACACACACACACACACTTACACATGCACACATACACACGCACGTACATTCACGCATACATAACACACGCATGCACACATGCTCACACACACACCTATATACCCACGCACACACATGCACACCCACACACCTACACACGCACGCATATCCACGCATACATACACACATGCCACACCCACACGCACACACACAAACGCGCTCACACACACACATGCACACGCACACACATATACACTCACGCCTCCTACACACACACACACCGATATCTGGTTTCTCGTCGTTGTCATCGCCATTATGTTTATCGCCACCACCACCAACACCATCACTTGTAGCATCATCATCATCATCATCATCCTCACAGCTACCACCACAACCACCGATTCAATCCACCACTTCGAATGCCACCATCACCACCTATACAACAACCAACACCACCATCATTTCCACCACTGCCACAACCATCGCTATTATCACCACTATAACCACCACCACCACCACCACTACCAATACTACTACAAACACCACCACTACCACCACCATCATCATCATCACCATTGCCACTGTACCACCACCCTCCCCACAATCACTACTACAGCTACCAACACCACCACTACAACCACAACTACCACCACCACCATCATCACCCTTACCACTCTACCACCACCATCCCCACAATTACTACTACAACTACCAACACCATCACTACAACCTCCACTACCCCCACCACCATCATCACCATTACTACTCTACCACTACCACTCCCACAATCACTACTATGACTACCAACACCACTACTACAACCACCACCACCACCACCACCACCACCACCACCATCATCACCTTTACGCCCCTCACACAATCACTACTACAACCACCACCACCACCACCACCACCACCACCATCATCACCTTTACGCCCCTCACACAATCACTACTACAACCACCACCACCACCACCACCACCATCATCACCTTTACGCCCCTCACACAATCACTACTACAACCACCACCACCACCACCACCACCACCACCATCATCACCTTTACGCCCCTCACACAATCACTACCACAAGCACCACCATCACCAACATTACCACAATCACCGTCACTACCACAACCATCGCCACAACCACCACTATTCGGCCTACTACTATTACTACCGCCACCATCACCATCACCATAACCTCCACCATCAATGGCATCGATTTTACCAAGTCAACCGATACCATCATCATCACCCTCAGCACCGCCACCAGCACCACCATCACCACCACCACCATAATTATCGATGCCACCAACACTACAGTTAAATTCAGCACCACGACACCAACCACCACCACCACCACCACCACAGATACCACCAGCACTACCCCAACAACAACTACCTCCACCACTATTACTACCACCGCCACCACCACAGATACCACGACCACTACCCCAACAGCAACTACCTCCACCACTATCACGACGACCACTACCACCACAGATACCACCACCACTACCACAACAACTACCACTAACACAACAACAACTACCTCCAGCACTATCCCTACCACCACCACAGATACCACTAACACTACTACAACAACAACTACCACTAACACAACAACTACCTCCAGCATTATCACTACCACCACCACCACTACCACAACAACTACTTCCACCACTATTACTACCGCCACCACAGATACCTCTAATACCACTACTACAAAAACTACCACTACCACAACAACTACCTCCACCACTATCACTACAACCACCACCACCACCACCGTTACCATTATCTTTATCATCATTTATCCTCCATTTTATCGCAGCGATCACAACTCTTCCATTGTTATAAGGAATAAAACTTTGGTAATTGGGGTTGTTTGGTTTGTAATGTGTAGATAGTGGTATCGGGTTTGTTGTAGTTAGGCTACGGTGTCGATGTCACTGCCTTCATAATCGTATCAGTGGTGCTGGAGGCGGTGGTGGCGGTCGTCGTCGTCGTCATGGGGCTGGTACCGATGGCGGATGAGATGGCGTTTAGTATGGCATTGTGGTTTAATATTGTTTTTTGTTTTTTATTGCTGCTGTGGTACCGATGATGTTTAGTAGAGTGGAAGTGCTCACCAAACTCACACACACATACACACACACATACATAAGGGTAGAAATGATCAAAAATTAAAATAAAAATGTAATTAAATAAATAAGAAGTAATTTACTACGAAACAAAAAAAAAAAAAATTTCAAACAAAAATATTTCAAATATCATAAAATATACGATAGAATTTAATGAGGAATTTTAAGTGTCCATTTAGAAAGACAAACATATAATGGTGCTACCATTGTTTAGAATACAGAGCTAGAATTCCATGAATGCCTTTTGCAAAGCTGGAATCTTCCAGCGCCAAACCCATGCCTCTTCCTTCATCATTCATTAAAACAATTAGCCCATCCTTTTTACCATTTAGCAACAATGGGTTAGATTTTTTCTTTCATATTAGAAAAGGAATTGTGTGAGATGAAAATCGAGATACTGAGATATGCAAAAGCAAAACTGGGAATATAGTACATATACATACATGCATACATACATGCATACAAACATACATGCATACATTCATACATACATGCATACATACATACATACATACATACATACATACATGCATACATACATACATATATACATATGCATACATACATTCATACATACATATAAGTGTGTGTATATATATGTATGTGCATATATATGAATATATGCGTGTGTATATATGTATATTTATATATATATATGTGCGTGTGTATATATCTATGAACATATATATATATATATATACACATATATGTGTATATGTATATGCATAAGAAAAACAAACGCATACCGTTTATGTGTATGTCTGTATATATATATATATATATATATATATATAATATATATGTATATACATACACGCATGTATATCTAAGTGTGTATGACATATATATATATTTAATACATATATATGCTTAATCATACATAAGCATAAACAGTTTCTACGCATATACACATGCAAGCACGCTGCCACACACATACAAACGTACACACGCCCATATCTCAAGAATGTAGTTTTATATATGCAGTAGTTATAGCAATACGTACTTGTGTAAGGAAGAGAGAGTGTGTGTAGGCGTGTGTAGGTGTGTGTGTGTGTGTGTGTGTGTGTGTGTGTGTGTGTTTGTGTATATGTCTGTGTCACAGTTGTTATAGTATTTCTAGATCTGTGTGTGCGTTAATGATGAATAAGATCAAAACAAAATTTTATGAATTTGTACGATTTAATTTTTGAAACTCTTTGAATCTCTGCACTGTTATCTCATACTATTGAACTATGCGCGTGTGTGTAGATATATACATATGAATATACATACGTACATACATATATACATATAAATATACATACCATATATATATATATATATATATCTATATACATATATATATATGTATGAATATGTACATATATGTATATACATCATATATATATATACATACATACATACATATATGTATATATATATATATATATATATATATATATATATATATATATATGCTTATATACATACATATATAAGCGTATATATATATATATACATTCAACCAATATAAGGAATGGTCATAATAGGCCATTCGACTCACTAGAAAGTGCAGCCAAACTCAAACCGCTAATAGTTGTATTTCTGAAATTGATAGAGAAAATAAAAACGTTTACCCCTTTCATCTATATATGCATATATATGTGTGTATATATAAAACTCTTTGAAGAAGGGTGACTAACTTCGAATTTTCGGCCTGATAGACGTCATCAGACTGCTACACTTGAGTACAAAGTTATTATGGCCTTTCATTTGGTAAAAATGTAATAAATATAATCAACAAAAGTATTCGGTAATAACATAAATAATATATACATATGCATATATGTTTAAAACGAGGGGGAGAAATTTCATATTAATTTAACTAACATCAATTTCACACCAGTGGTCTAGCATATAAAAGTCTGAAATTTCAGTAAAATGTTATTATATATATATATGAGAGAGATGACCACTATGTGGACAACACTTATGCTAAAAGTAGATCTGCTATGGTCTTACCACTAAGAGTTGTTCTCAAGAAAATTTTTGCAAACACCAGAACGTAATCGGGCAAGACAGAAGAAAAGCAATAATAATATGTATTATTAACATACATGTTTCACTATTAATATATTACGTAAATGTCCGTAGATCTTCGGTGTGACCGTCCTAATGAATACAAGATAAATGAAAAGATACAAAATATAAAGATTAATCACAAACCCGGTTTCGTTTTATATTTTGTATCTTTTCATTTGTCTTGCTCGCTTATGTTCTGGCGTTTGCTAAATTTTCTTGAGAACAATCCTTTCTTAGTGGTAAGACCAAAGAGGTTCTACTTCTTGCATAATGGATGTCCACTTAGTGGTCATCCCTCTTGTATGTAATATAATTTTTTCTGAACATTCAGATTTTTCAATATGCCAGACAAGTGGTTTTGAATTAATATTAGTCAAATTAATATTCAATTTTTCACTCTTGTTATTTTAAATTTATATATATATATATGTAAATTAATCCAAACAAGAAAGCACAAAAAAACACAACAACGCGAGGACGTGGAACAAATATAGTATTATTGGAGTCTCAGGAAAGAAGGAAAGAAGGAGGGTTTAACGTTCCGAGCGGAGCTCATCGTCGGAAACATAGGAGAAGGAAAGATCCAGAGAAGGAAAGACAGAGGGAAAAAAATCGCCAACGGTACACACGCGGTCACATTTTGAAAGACCAAGACTATATATATATATATATATATATATATATATATAGAGAGAGAGAGAGAGAGAGAGAGAGAAAGATAGATACATAGATTCCGATGAAAATCGTACTTAAGTTAAAGGCACCAGAATTTAGTATGGTATTATCCTATAATTCAAAATGGAGTGATTACAATCAAAATAAGCACAAGGAATGTACAATTAAATGGAGTCGCATGAAACGATCGTACTGCATTACCTCTGGATATCCTTATTGCTTAGTTGATTATACATATATATTATATATATTATATATATATATAATATATCATATATATATATATATATATATATATATGCTTGAAGAGGATCAACATGTAATTATGAAAGCAGCACGTTGTACTAAATCTCAAATATGATTAAATATTTAGAGAAGACGTTTGTATTTCAACTGGTGTTTCTAAGGGCAACTCATTAATGAACAGCATAAAGCTTGCAGATCATCTCATCGTGTGTCATTCATTCGGTTGTCGTTTAGCTGGAAATATTTAAGAGACTTTCAAAGCGCATTTCAAAGTTGAGAGATTGAAAGGAGATCATAAACTTCGAATAGATAATATTGAAACGGACACAGTGGTATCAGAAAGGATTCGAAATCACGTGATGCGTCTGCCTTGGAGAGAAGTCAGAAATTATCGACACATTTTTGTGTAGTAATTAAGAAACAAAGATGGAAGTAAAGTGATATTCTTTGGCTGAATGTTGTCCCAATATTTTCCTGAGAATTGCAATGAAGACACAACTCTAATGCATAATTAATGACAAGCGACAAGCAAATATTAAATCACCGATCATACTACCTCAACAAATCTTATTATTACGAAACCAATATGCACGGTGAACCGATGAACAGAACCGCATTTCAGGGTGATGACCTCTGTTCGCCATGCATAAATTAATAAATTAACATATATAAATCTTAAAACTAGCAACACAAAATCGTGTTGGACAAATATTTTTGTTGCTACGACAGTAATCAAAGCTGTCAGACAGTTTCTCTCTTTCTTTCTCTTGCCGCTTGTCTTTCGATAAAAATAAATGCATATTTGTGTGTGTGCGTGTGTATGTATGTATATGTGCATATATATATATATATACATACATATATATATATATATATATATATACACATATATATGCATACATATATACATATATATATTTATATATTTATATATATTTATAGTTATATATGGTATTGTATTTATATGTATAATTGATACATAATGTGTACATGCATATATATTGTATATGTATATATACATCAAGCGATCTATCTCCCCATCTCTAGCCTGTCTCTCAATCTCTACATATTATATGCTTATATGTATACATGTGTATATATATATATACACACATATATACACATATAGACGAAACATATATATATATATACATATATATATGTGTATGTATATATATATATATATAATATATATATATACGAAATATATATATATATATACACACACATACACGCACATACACAAATATACACACAAACACACAAACACACTCACACATACACACATACACATATATACGTATATATTCATACACATATTTGTTTACTTACAGGCACTGACTCACAAATATATATATATATCTATATATATATATATATAATATATATATATATATATATGCATACATATACCCATATATCCGAACGCTTCCAACTGAACATTACAACCGTATCATTGTAGCGTTTTCACACGTCTTTCCTGAGATACAAATGTGCTTTAATATTTAAGCTGGGATTCCCGAACAGCACAACGGCCACTTGTGTTTTGCACTTACAAACCAAATAACTTAAGGGTGGCGTGGGGGAAATAATATGATATGCAGAAGCACATATCACAGATATATTAATATTTTAAAAGAATTACTCGAAATTTCGGGATGCGCACAACTTTCCGCCATTTTTATTCTTGCTTTTTTGATAACATTTTTTGCTTTTCTTTATATATATATATTTTCTATTTAACAAAATATTATAATTCTCTTCGAGATACTCGCACGAAATCCATTACGTTAATTCTATCATTTTAATGGATACGCTAATGGATTGATGGCTTATAGTTCTAATGGATTACATTTTTGCTAAATATTATTGGGTTAATGGGACGC
>NW_021836709.1:12500-23290 GCF_006345805.1 Octopus sinensis | reverse complement strand
TTATTTCATATCATCATCATAATCATCATATCATCATCATCGTTATTTATTATCATTATTATTATTATTATCATTATTATTATTATTATTATTTTATATTATTATTATTATTATTATCATCATCATCATCTCGTCGTCGTCGTCGTCGTATTCGTCGTTTTTACGAGAGGCTTTTGTTTTGCTGTTTATTTTTTTAACTTGTATTTTCTACTTCCTCCGCTCCATTATTGAACGTATCCGTATTTATATTTAATAAATTCCGTGTCTTTCATCGTTTCTAATCGTGCCTTATTCTTCTATGTACTCCGCTCTGCACCTATTTGAGCTCTCAGTCTCTCTATCTGCACTTCTTTGAGCACTCAGCATCTCTATCTGACGCACCAGCTGTCTGCTGTGTTTCTCTCATATATTCTGTGTGTGTGTGTGTGTATGTGTGTGTGCATAAAATGTATCTATCTATAATCTATCTATCAATCTACATACACCCACACACATATATATGTAAAAATGTGCGTGTGTATATATATATATATATATATATATTATATGATCTATTTTGACTTTTGTTATTATAAAATTTGATGTATTGATTAAGTCTTTCCTTGTTTGTTTTACAAAATAGTGGTTTTGTCTCTAATAATATTATATAAATTTTACTATAAAATTGGATTTAATCCTAAATCTGATTTTTCCCTGTAAATTTTGGATTTATTCCCTAATATTATTATTTAATATATATATATATAATATATATACACACACATATATATATATATACATTATATATATACATTATATATACATACATATATACACTCACACGCATACACACACAATGCGGTGGACGTGAGCATAGATGTGCATGTTATTACTTCTCATTCTTCACTCATTGCATTGATATTTAAGAATAGCATTACTTATACTTATTTATATAATCATTTCAAATGAATACCCTGTTATACTCTGCCTACCTTGCCTTACGCTCCCCATGTGTGTGTGTGTAGATTGGAAATCGATTCAGAAAGAGATCCTCAAATATGACTGGTCTCTCCACACCAGACATCGGCATGAAACTCGACTATTACATGTCTGTTATGCGAGCTATATGATACAAATATGTCCCAGAGCACAAGCCCAACACAAAAAATGGAACTAGATTTCAAAGGAGAGAAAGATTCTCATACGATGATGGACGAAGATTGCAAATCGCTTCAAGCAACATCCCAAATGTAGTGAATGGTCCCGCTTAAAAACAACAGCGTTGGAGACTGAAAAAAGTCTGCAATAATCCTGTGAAGGAGAGGTCAGAAAAAGAAACCTGGGTTATCAAAACCATAAAATCAAATGCTGCAAAATAGGATCCCTTTCCCAGAAGGACGACTCCCTCACATATAACCCAACCAGGTGTAGTGAAGTACTGAATGACCTGTTCAAAAGTGTTTTTACTACCCCGTTGGAACACAGACAAGTGAACGAAGCAGTGGATTTCTTTGCCGCCTCACTTATAACCAGGGAGGCAGTTACGATAGATTACATCGATATTGGAGAAGAAGATATATTGCCATAGAGGAGGTGACCAGAAACTCAGCTGCTGGCCCTCAAATCGTGCAAACGTGCTCCGGCAAAGTCACTACAAATTCTATTCCAAAGTTGTCTTCCAAATGGCAAGCTGCCCAATCCATAAAGGAGGAGGTAGAGAAGATGACAAAAAATTACAGGCCTAACTCTTTGGCTTCATACATCAACAGTGTAATAGAACGAATAGTCAGAGGGAAACTAATCGCATTCCTAGAAGGAAGCGACTTGCTGAATGATACCCAGCATGGTTTTCGAAAAGGTATGAGCTCTGCCTGTCACAGCTCCGACAACACTATGACTGGATATTGAAGCAGTTACTCGACAACTCAAATGTGGACCTTGTAATATACCTTGACTTTACAAAAGCTTTTGACAAAGTTAATCATTGTATAATATGCCACAAACAGCGTGATCTTGGCATAGCTGGAAAACATGGAGAGTGGTTACATGACTTTCTGAAAGATTGAAGCCAGGCAGTGGTGGCCAATGTAGGCACATCAAAGGAAATACATAGAGTGAGTAGTGTTCCACGGGACACTGTCTTGGGATCACTGGTTTTCATAGCCACTCTTGCTAGCTACACAGACAGTACAAAAGCGATGTTGTACGCCTGCAGCAGGAGTTGGACGCAATTTACAGATTTGCTGAAGACAATAATATGCAGTTTAATGCTGGAAAATTCCAAGCCCTACGCTACCAGCGCCAAAAATTGAACGAAAGGCTTACAGGGAACACTGGCCCAGTGGTTATTACAATCCCAGAACTTAAATCAGTGCATGACTATGGTAGCGACATGAGGGATGATACCTCTTTCCAAGTGCATGTTACCAAGATGGCGACAAATAGCAGACAGTTTGCTGGCTGGATCCTGAGAACCTTCAGAACCAGAGAGAAGGAAATTATGATGCTCCTTTGGAAGAAATTCGTCCTCATCTGTCTGGACTACTGCTCCCAACTATGGTCACGTAACATTATTAAATTAACAGTGCACCTTGAAGCAATCTAGCGAAGCTGCACAAAGAGGATCGTCTCATTGCACCAGCTCAGCTACTGAGAAAGGCTGAAACAGCTAAGTATCTACTCCCTGGAGTGACAGCGGGAGAGATATGCAGTAATATACATATGGAAGATCCTGGCAGGTATTGAACCAAATTTTGGTATTGGAAGCTGCACAAATGCCAGAATATTACCGAATGTGGACCTTAACTGTGGTCTGTCTGCAGCACTTATTCAACATTACGTGACACATTTGGGTCTCAACGAAACCATTATCTTTTATATTATATATATAGAGAGAGAGAGAGGGAGGGAGAGAGAAAGAGAGAGTGTGAGAGATAGATAGCTGCTTCAATCGAGAAGAGAATAAGGTAGATGGTATATGGTGAGTTACTTGACCTAAATTTAGCCCCTTGCCTTAATACTGTCCGAATCGAAGTCCCTTTCCCTTTCCGATATTATTGTTCGCCAAATGCTTTCATTTCATTTTCAAATCGTTAATAACTGTTACATTATTTAATCTAGATATTTCTCCGCCCTCCACTTACTCCTACTTTTATTCATTCTTCCATTTCGTAATTGTCTTCACTTATTTAAAAATACATTTTAATTACTAACTTTGTCATACTTTATCCAGTTCCATCATTTTCTCTTTTTTTTTTGTTTTTTCTTTGGCTATACGTAATTTTATATTCACAGTTTCAATATTTATTATACCAGCTTCCCTCTCGTTCTGACGCCTTTTTTGTTCTTTCTCTTTCTCTTTCTCTGTCTCTCTGTCTCTCTCTCTCTCTCTCTCTCTCTCTCTCTGTCCGTCTGTCCGCCTCTTTCTCTCTGTCCGTCTGTCCGCTTCTTTCTCTCTGTCCGTCTTTCTGTCTCCTTCTCTTGCTGTTTGTACCTCTCTCCGTCTCTGTGTCAATTTGTCTGCCTGACTATCTTCTTCTTCTTCTTCTTCTTCTTCTTCTTCTTCTTCTTCTTCTTCTTCTTCTTCTTCTTCTTCTTCTTCACGATATTTTGTTTACTTTTTTACTTCCTCATTCTCTCAATAACCGCTGCTTCCATCGTGATTTTTCTTACACAACCTGCTGTTAGCAATTAAATCCTCACTGATGTCTGCCGTCGAAAGATGAGAAAACATAAGAAAAGATATATATTACAATTTAATTTGTCTTGAAGAAGAGAAAAAATGAGGAACCACGTTGGATATACATTTCAACGTTCCATCCAAGTAATTCTTTTTCTTTTGTCTGGTTTCATTTCCTTTTCTTATTCACGCCCATATATCCCTTCATTTCGTCTTCTCTTTAGCAAGATGTTGTTATCAATTTTCCATGTTATTGTTTAAGAACTGAGTCGCTAAATCTATCATACATACATACATACATACATACATACATACACCCGTATGTACCTACGTAATATATATGGCCATTGATAAAATTTTTTTCCCGAAAAAAATTTTATCCTATATCAATTATAAATAGATTAGTGTTCACTTCCGGATTCTATCACTCTGTGAAAGTTTCTAGTTCGAATCACACGTGTCTCGAGGTGCGCCGAAGATTTTTCTATTTGGATATATTTGGGGTACTTAAGTCTGCTCGGGACTTGGTGCTTGCTTCTTCCGTGGGTATGAATAAGTATTTCATTTATATCTCGCGTATGTGCCGCTGAAGAGGGGAAAATTTCTTATGAATTAACCCCGAAATTGAACCAATACGGTAATAACGAATATTTTAGAGATTTCTATCGGTTCGTTTCGAGACGCATAAATTTAATGGTTATCGACAATTTTTTTTTTCGGCATATTTGGTATTAGAAGTTTTCTTCTGCCCTTATCTTGTAAATTATGTATAAATTTTACCTTTAAAGGCATTTTTTGATATGCTGGCCATTGATAAATTTTTTTTCCCCAAAAAATTTTTATCCTATATCAATTATGTATAAATATATATGTATTCACATATACATGTATGTGACTATAGTATATATATATATATATATATATATATATATATATATATATATATATATATATATATATTCTTTTATTCTTTTACTTGTTTCAGTCATTTGACAGCGGCCATGCTGGAGCACCACCGTGAAGGGTGTTAGTCGAAGAAATCGACCGCAGGACTTATTCTTTGTAAGCCTAGTACATATTCTATCGGTCTCTTCTGCCTAGCCGCTAAGCTACAGGGATGTAAACACACCATCTTCGGTTGTCAAGCGATCGCGAGGGGACAAACACAAACACGCACACAGAAATACACACACACACACACACACACATATATACATACACACACACACACACGCACACACACACGCACACACACACACACACGCACACACACACACACACACACACACACACATATATATATATATATATATATATATATATACATACGACGGGTTTCTTCCGGTTTCCGTCTGCGCAATCAACTCAAAAGGCTTTGGTTGGCCCGTTGCTATAGTAGACGATACTTGCCCAAATTGCCACGCAGTGGGACTGAACTCGAAACCATGTGGTTGGAAGTAAACTTCTTACCACGCATGCGCCTATCTTATTCTTTCATTTTATATTTGTTTCAGTCATTTGACTGCGCCCGTGCTGGAGCAATACCTTGAAGAAATTTTAGTTGAATGAATTAGCCTCAGTGCTTCTTTTTCTAGGCCCAGTATTTACTCTCTCAGTTACTTTTGCTGAGCCGCTAAGTTACGAGGACGTAAACACACAGACACTGGTTGTCTGGTAGAATTGGACGACAAACACACACACTAACACACACAGACACATAAACACACACACAGTTACACATATACACGCATTTCAGTTTCCGTCTACCAAATCCACTTAAAAGGCTTTGGTCCACCTGAGGTTACAGTAGAAGGCACATTGCCCAATTGACACGCAGTGGGACTAAAGATGACACCAAACTTCTTACCACTCAGACACGCTTGTGCTTATGATATATAACCACAGACATATACATTTCTAGAAACTACTTGCATCTCTGTCCATATATTTCTCATTTTACTGTTAAACCAGAGAGAGAATAAACAGCGTAATTCAGTCTGTATATACGCAAGAAAGGCCCCCTTAATATTTACATGTCTGGTGAAAGAGAATTATTTCTTAACCGCAAACCTAACTCACGCTTTGCAGTAGAGAGATACCTATTACAGTTAACTTGCGAACTAGATGGTCGAGTGAAACCTGGTCGCAAATTAAGTCTAGCATGTAAAATGGCGCGTATGGAACGTCTGGAAGAAATACTGCAGGGTATTATCGACCATTCTACAAATATAAATAATGCCGGCCTATTACTGGTACTTTGTTTCATCGACTCTAAAACAGTGAATATACATTTTTGTGTTTATGTATGTTGTATGCTCACACACGCACACACACATACACACACACACACACGTATATATATTGTATATATATATAGATAGATGGAGGTATATATATTATATATCCATTTTTGTACGTTTGTTGGTATATATATATATATATATATATATATATATATATTATATAATATATATATATATATATAATATATACATATATATATATATATACATATCATATACATATATATATATGTATATATATATATATATATATATATATATATATATATATATATATATATATATATATATACAGGTATGTATAGGTTGTTAAAAATGATATACAGATTTTATATATTAAGAAAAAGAAGGTAATTTGGGGGGTCTATTGGGTATGGGACTCCTTTGTAGTAAGTTCTCCTTAAAAAAGAAGTTGTAATAATGTGTCCACGTTTCTAGTTTCCTCACTGCTTGCTGTTTCCTCGTAGGTTAGAAAATATTCCACGTTCTTTATGTGTACACGTCTCCTTCTCATTTTCTGTTATGCTCGTGAGGCCACTCAGGATATTTGGGACCCTTGGTCGTAAAACTCTCTTTTTTCTTTTTTCTTTTCTGTTGCTGACCAAGCCTCGAAAAAATTCCCACACATGCTTATACACATGCATACACATACATACACATACACTACACACACATACATACACACAGACACACACACATACACATATTGAAGCTTATGAACAAAGACTGCACAAGGTTTGTAGCTGTCGAGATTCTAACGCTTACCCATTCGATAAGGCGTGTTTTATAGACTCAGTCATTTTGAAACGGCAGACAATTCAGTGCTCCGCAATAAGGCAATCGGAGAGAACAGTTTCGTCGAGCTATGCGATTGCAATTTTAAAAGACGTTATGCAAACCACCCGTCAAAAATAAAGCCCCTGAATTAGATCTGAATATCACTTTCTCACCATATACAATCAAGTGGAGAATCGTGGGAAAATCTACGCCATATATGAATGGATCGAATAGCTGCAAACTATGAATAGCTGAAAGGTCGTACAGTATTTTTATATATACTACTTAATTCCAGATCCAAAATTTCCAACGAAAACAGTCACATGGAGAAATCTCCTTTGTCGAACTGGAGGTCATCACCCTCTTCGTACTCAGCAGCTGTCTCGCAAACTTTGACCTCCTCACTGTTGAATTTTTCTACATCAGCTGGATTATGATTCCTACGAAACAAAGGGACGCAACTCTTGGCTTTCCATTCATTCCTTTCTTTTGCAATATTAACTCAGCCATTGTCTTCTCGTTCTGCATATTGAATCAAAGTCCTTCTCGTTTTTTTCTAGTGTTTTCTCCCGGACCAGTGTCCTGGTTTTCAAATAGGACGAACCATGTGCACAGAGACTGAATGACTGCTTTGAAACTATGAAACTATGAATTGATACTGTTTTAATACTGGGTACATTAAATTATATTTATCTCTCTTTCTCTTTCTCTCTCTCTCTCTCTCTCACACACACACACACAGAGGGTGCGGTCTACATTACGCAAAAATGAAAATAACACTGATATTTCATTTAACAGATATATTTACCAAAATTACATGAAAATATCTTGAAATATTGAAGAGCAAATTTATTCAATGAAATTGCCATTGGCCATCAACCACAGCCTCCAGACGACTTTGGAATCTCTTGCAACTCTTCTGGACGGTCTCCTTGTTTAAGTTGATGAATGCTGCTATAATCTTTGCCGTTAGTTCATCCTTGGTTCTACAAGGTGTTTTGTTGGTCTCTCGCTCAAATGTGCTCCACACATAACAATCAAGAGGGTCGCAGTTTGGGGAATTAGATAGCCAGATGTTAGGGGTGATGTGGTCACAGAAATTGTCTGACAGCCATGACTGGGTTCTAATGCTTGTGTGACATGGTACAGAGTTCTGTTACCAGCATAGGGTCTTCCAGCAGTCACCCTCTAGATAGCACCACCTCTAGATAGTCACCCTCCAGGGTAGCACCACCTCATGTAGACCTCCATGTTGAGTCTGATGCCGTGTGGGAAGATGAATGGCGGCTTAACATCACCATTACTAGTGATCACTCCAAACACCATGTTGTTGACTAGATATTTGATTTTTATCCCTCTCAGTACATGTCCTCAGATTACACTGCCGTCAGACTGACAACCAAGCACTGAAATGTTCGTTTGGAGCTTCCGGCGCGAATGTGAAATAGTACAGTATGTTATTTGTAAATTTCTGGAAGAGTGATTGTGTCATGGTATTGTTTTCTTCACAGACAGTGCTCAATTGACCCTACTATACTGTGTAGTGGACGAAATCAGAAACAAACAATGTGCTTGCGCGAAACTAAAAATAAGATATGGCGGCAATTTACCTATCGCAGCCTGTATATATTTGGACATATGTGAGAATATATAGTTACCTATATGTACATATACAAATAAATATATATTTATCTTTATCTGTTATTCATTTCAGCCATACATCTGTGGTCATAATGGAGCACCACCGTGTTTTGCACCGTTATTTCTGATTTCCCTACAGCTGATTTCCTAAGGATGGTGGGCTTCACATCACCACTCCTATATGTACCTGTATCCCGGCATTGGACCATTTGGCATATGAGGGAGTTTGACTCCGCTGCCCTCGCAGGTTCGTTTCGCATTGTGGTGAGCAGAATGTCTAGTTCTTTTTCGATGACATCAACGTCCACATTGTGCAAGTTTCTTAACTTTTGTGGTTGGTAATTAAAGAGCTATGGATCTTTGAAACCTAAGCTATCACAGTACCTTTTCTACAATACATCAGGCCTGGCATTGTATAATACTTAATGCCGAAATTAGGTACTAATCTTTCAAGAATTTTCCATATGTAGATTATTACATATCTGTCGCGCCTTTTGCTCCAGGAATAAAGTCGTTGCTTTTTCAGCTTCTCACTTTAACTCATCTGTTGCACTGCCATAAAGTTTTTCGTGTAGTAAGGTCGGGCTGCATCAAGCTCTGGTGTTAGCTTGGTACAATGTAGACTTTGTATTGACTATAGCTGAGAGCAGTAGTCCAGGCGGTTGAGAACAAAGGTCCTCCACATGTTCAACATGACATCTTGATCTCCTTTCATGAAAAACCATTGCACCCGTCCTGCTAGCTGTCTGCACTTTGCTGCCATCTCAGTAATGTACATATGAAATAATACTTTATTGTACACACTGATCCACAAGTTTCTTACTGACTTTCACACCGGGACTGCAGCGATTTCGAATCCTATTAATGCAGGCTGCTGTGCATTTGTAAGTTGAGAGTGCACTGCTTGAAATTTTCCAGCATTAAAGTGTATGTATATATATGTGAGAATTTTTTGCGTAATAAAATAAAAAAACCAAGGCTGTATAGATATTAGAGCATTTGTAGATATTAGAGCATTTATAGATAAATGCACTAATATCTATACAGCCTTGGTTTTTTTATCTTATTCCGCCCAAAAAAACTTATACACACACGCTGACATTGAACCAAAGTTGAACTCTTTATTCGCAATATTACCGATTCTGGAACTTAACTATGCTCTGTCTATAGCACTTATTCAGCATTACCTGACACCTTTGGGTTTCAATGACACCATTATCTCTTATAACCTCAACTTCTCGTATATAAATAAATAAATATATATTATATATATATATATACACTCTCTCTCGCATACACACAAAACACACACGCATACATATATGTGTATATACCCAGACACACTCATATGTGTTTATGCATCAGTGTGTGTGTGTGTGTGGGGGGTGGTGAAAATGTGCGGATAAAAAGCAACATGAACACGAAGAGAACAACAGCAAAAAATGGAGGAAGATAATCAACAGCAAGACTGAGTAACAGATGTGTTGTGGAGTGGGTTGTGGAAGACAAACTGCAGTAACTCAGAAAACAGTGAAAGAAAAAAATGCGAAGAGTTGTTGATAGACAGACAAACAAACGTTCATTGTTAAACATCTATTTCAACACGTTTCCAAATAAAGTGAAAATTAAACGAGATGTCATTTAGTCGACAAAATCAATGTGTTCCAAACTGGAAAAGAGAGAATAATAATAATAATAATAAAATAATAAACAATAATAATAATAATAATAATAATAAAATAATAATAATAATAATACATAATAATAATAATAATAATATAATAATATAATAATAATAATGAACTAAATAGATAATTATGTAGAGAAACACGCCTTCTCTAATATACACGCAACATGCAGACACCACATACAGATACACACACCACACACACACACATATATATATATAGTATAATATATATATATGTAATATATATATATATATATATATTAATATACATATATATATATGCATATATATATTTATTATATCCACTCGTACATATGTATAAATATACATATATATGTATATATACATATATATGTATGTATATATACATATATATATATATATATATATATTATATATATCATATATATTATATATATGTAATTATACCCACTCGTACATATGTATTTAAAATATACATATATATGTGTTTATATTATATATATTATATATATTATATATATATATATTATAACACATATACACACAGTATATGCATGCATACCTGTTACACCTACAATACATATCATTTTTGTGTTCATGTGTGGACAAGTGCGCACACATACACACGCCAAATGAATAAAATTCTACTTAAAAAAAAATGTCTGACGAAAACCTATACACATTTTAAAACATCAACTTGAAAAGATTAACAACAAGGAACACCTTCCTCCTTCCTCCT
>NW_021836709.1:0-7500 GCF_006345805.1 Octopus sinensis | reverse complement strand
TGGGTTATCTTCAAAACTCTCCCCTTCTCTCCTCTATTCGGCAGCCCATTTTTACATGCTGATACATCTGAAGTGTTATCCTAAAATGTAGCAAATATAGCATGAATGTCCTTGGGGGGCCACACTCTTTTCTGAAGGTACTTCATAACAACGTGATGCACGGTTTTATCCCTTTTCAAGAGGTGTAGCTACGACTCACTTTTGAAGTGTTGTTTGAATAAGCAGATTTCAGTTTATCTGGAAAGGGAGCAATGCAGTTATAACTAAGAAGCGTTGAAAGTAATGCATGCAAAATTTAACAGTTCTAGCATCACTACTGCATAGTCATCTTAAGAACTTTTCAGCCAACATTCATATGCATATGAATATATATACACATGTGCACGCACACACATGCATATATATTATATATATTTCATAAATATTTATGTAAATATATATACATATGTGTATATATATATATATATAACATTCAGTTGAATTAGGTATTTAAATTGAGGCACCAAATCAGTCTGGTATTCTGCACAGCTCGAAATGAGGATGTCAAATAAAGCCTTGTTACTTATTTGATGTATATATATATCTATATATATAATATATATAATATTATATATATATAGATATATATATATATATATAAACGGTGTGCTTCTTTCAGTTTCCAGCCCCTAAATCCACGCAAACTTTGCCTGTCAGGAGGTTGTAGAACAAGTCACACAAAGTGCACGCAGAAGAACTGAACCAGAAACCACTTTGTAGCGAAGCGAACGACTTACCACTTCCATATATCTCTGCATGCTTATGTACGTGCTTATATTTATGTGAAGCACACTACTGAGCTGCAGAAAGCATCATCTCATTTAGTATCTATGTATATATTCTTATATTCACTACTTTTACTGCATTGTATAATTACTTAAGTGTACAACGATCACTATAATCAGTTGCACGTTTGTTAAATTTGTGGCATATCCTCTCATTTATTGCTATATTCGGTGTTCTTCACTTTGTTGTTGCTCACGTCACTATTTTGTTTTTCTCCTTGTTTAACTTATTGATTGCACCTGTTAAAAATGAGATTTTTCTCTTACTTTTATATATTTTGTATATACTATTTCCTTGTTTATTTTTTGTTCCGTTTTCTGCCTCTTCAAGTTTTAGTTTCAGTTTAAATTACACCTTTTGTGTCTTTCACTCGCCGTTTTGTGTTTCTCTACCTACGTTGTTTGTAATTTAGCATCAAAGTCATTGATGCAAGGTGTAGTATATTAGTTTACTCTAACATCTTTGCACGCTCTTTGCCTCCGTTTGTATACATTTTTTTTTATCTGTAGTTTATTTTTTTACCTAACCATTTTGTTTACCATGATTTTCGTTTATTTTAACTTTATCTTTTTTAAATTGCTTTTTCGTCTTAAATATATTTTCACATGTTTTCTGTTGGTTTTGTTTACTATAAACATGCGAAAAAATAATCCAATTATATGTCGTGAAAGGCTGCTTCAATCACAGTGAAAGTAACTAACAATCGCTTATTATGTTTTCACTTCATTAATCGAAAATTCGTCGCGTTGTCGTTTCTTCGTTTTCAAAACCCAATATCAGTTACTACTAAGTGTCTTCTGAATGAACTTTCCTGTTTCCGGTAGAAAACATTTTGTTTTTATGCTTCCATTTTATACGTATTGATTTGAATAATTTTTTGCCTTTATTTATTTTTTTTCGTTTCATTTAAAGATCGTTTGGTATATATAGTGTTCTCTCTCTTTGGTTTGCTTGTTTGCAAATAATGAAGAGAAAGAACTGATTTTACTCTAATAATCCGAGTAAAAGTTACTTTGACAATACAGGTCTAGAGTAGGCGCCGATTATTCTTTCTGCTAAGCAAACAACAGAAGAAAGGGGAATATACTATAGAGAAAGAATAGCATAATACAGACAAGGATAGAACATAATAGAAAGGAGACAAAGAAAAATATAAAATGTACAAAGAACAAATTACAAAAAAATGTACATACAATTACAAACGAGCAAATCCTGAATTTAAATTGAATCTATAGAAAGGAAACAGTCAAAAACACACAAGCGCAACAAGCATAACATGAAGAAAAACAGCAAGAAATCAAAATCACAATAAGAGCGTCAACAACTCAAACAATAAACAAGTATAGTCTAATGAAAAGTTCATTTATCTATGTAGAAAGAACGCCATACACGTGCATAGTGTTTTAGATAATGTCCCAGGATGTCAGTTAACTGTTGCATAGGAAATAAAACCGGCATGACATGAACTGCAGCACAATAACCGACATAGAAGTTCGCCCTCACCGCCGTCGTCGATGTTGTGTTCACCACCAACACCATCACGTCTTCATCGGCATCATCATCATCAACGTCGTCGTCGTCGTCGTTGTCAACCTCATCCTCATCACCGCAACCACTAAAACCTCCACAGCCGTCATTGTCGTTGTCATTATCATCACCACCACAAGCACCACAATTATCCTCATGGTTATCATCATCAGCTGCAACAACACCACAATAGTTACCACCGGCACCTCAACCATTTTGTCACCATAACCATCATCCTCATAATCATCATAACCAACAATAGTATGAGCATACATATGATTAAATCGTTCTAGTAGTGAACATCCTGTTATTTTGTTTCTTTTCAGATTCAGTCACATTGTGTCACAAACACGCTATACAGTAGGAACCTGAGCAGCAACATGATATTCTACGAAAGATGATGATTCGTATTAATATGATATTAAAGTAGTATTATAAATATACTATGTGGACGCTTTCGTATATATTTGTGTGAGCTTGCGCGAGTTTGTGTGCATGCGCGTCTGCGTATATGTATATATCTTTTTCTTTTTTTCTTTTTACTTGTTTCAGTCATTTGACTGCGGCCATGCTGGAGCACCGCCTTTAGTCGAGCAAATCGACCCCGGGACTTATTCTTTGTAAGCCCAGTACTTATTCTATCGGTCTCTTTTGCCGAACCGCTAAGTGACGGGGACGTAAACACACCAGCATCGGTTGTCAAGCAATGCTAGGGGGACAAACACACACATACATATATACATATATATACATATATACGACAGGCTTCTTTCAGTTTCCGTCTACCAAATCCACTCACAAGGCATGGTCGGCCCGGGGCTAGCAGAAGACACTTGCCAAGATGCCACGCAGTGGGACTGAACCCGGAACCATGTGGTTGGTTAGCAAGCTACTTACCACACAGCCACTCCTGCGCCTATAGTATATATATAATACACACACCATATAGATATGTATGTATGTATGTATGTATGTATGTATGTATGTATGTATATATGTATGTATGCATGTATCTATCTATCTGTCTATCTATCTATCTATATTATTATTATTATTATTATTATTATTATTATTATTATTACAATACAACATCAACTCCTATTTCAGGATAACCTTATTGTATGGAATAGAAAGTTATATCCAATAAAATAATATAAAAATCTTCTATAAAATATAATAAGATTAGTTGAAATAATAAATATAACTTACCTGTTCTTAGTCTGTGGGGAAAGAAGGTATTTCTAATCAATGCTACACTTATTTCTGCGCTAGTTGGGTGTGTATCAAGGCTATACCTAATACATAAATCACCAGTGCGTCCTCAGAATATTTATCTTGTTGTTGTTATTATTAACGGGTTAAAGTTAAAAATACATATTAAGAGTCATATTAAATAGAAAAATAAAATATAATAAAATTATGATAAAATATATCTAAGTTACAAAGATATTAAATTTAAAAAAAAAAATTAAACACCTAAATTACAATCCCGATATATATAGAAAATGCTAACCTAAGGAAATCCTCAACGACTATATTATAAACGCATCAAATCCTACAGTCTATTTGCATAAACATTAATTAAACAATTTCGTGTAACATTTACCGCTCTCTATACAAGTATACAAGTATATACCTACCTACTTACCTACCTAACTACCCACCAAGGAAGGATGTGGAACGGAAGGTTTTCCAGACAAAAGATAGTAAAATATGAACAACAATAAATCTGAAGTGAAGAACGAATATATAGTGCGTGTGCTTATTTGTCAAAAAATGACCATCCCGAAATATAACAATATATATACATATAAATCTGTTTACATGTTTACACACACACACACACATATATTATATACATATATCATATATATATATATATATATATACATACACACATATATATGTATTTATATATATGCTTGCATGTATGTATATGCATGTGCGTGTCTCTGTTTCTGTTTGTTTGTATGTGTACATATATATATATGTGTGTGTGTGTGTGTGAATGCCAGTGATGAGCATAATTCAAAACATTCGGTTTTGCTGTCGTAACTCCTCACTCATCACTTTCCATATCTCCTTCATCATGGAAATCACAGAAGACTTCACAGATCAATACAATTTCTAGCTCATTGTTCTGAAAATTTTCTTTTACTTGCACATTCCATTAGATTTCTATATCCAATCTTTAATTTGTCCTCCACAAATTCAACACTTACGATACTGTCGCTTACCTGTGACTTGGAGATTCACGTTGTAATTTAATCGTTCAAACCTGACTGCGAGGTACGTCACACACATCTCTTAAATATAGAACTGTACTTCACACACACGTTCTCTACCGCAACATAGAGGCAAGGATTATAAAATTACGTTAAGGCTATCTGTGTGGAGACTTGACACAGATTGGCTCTATATATTTCAGAGTATACAGTTAATCAGTTACTCGCTTAATCCAAACAAAAGTCTGACTTTGGTAGATTACATTTTGTTGAAAGTATTTAGGCCAGGTATTTGCTGTTCGAAGGTAACACATAATATTTCCAACTCTCCTGTCTTGGAGTTGCAGGAAACGGTCATAAACGCAGCGCTTTGTTTCTTTTGACAATGTCATGGCAATGACTAGCGATATAGGAAAGCTTCATAAACATAAGCACTATTGTCGGTATCATTATCACCGCTGTATTCATATTCACAACCGCAACGCAGTCCTGTCATTACCATCGTCATCATCATCATCATCATCATCATCACCATCATCACCATCCTCATCATCACCATCATCACCATCGTCATTATCATCATCATCATCATCATCATCATCATCATCATCATCACCATCACCACCAACACCACCACCACCATGATCATGATCATCATCATCATGATCATCATGATCATCATCAGCAGCAGCAGCACTAGCAACACCACCAGTAGCAGCATTGTTAACCTTACCATCCTATAGACATCGTTATATTAATTTTTGCAAAACCAACAATCGCTATCCTCTGGTATATATATTATATATATATATATATATCTGTGTATATATAGGTATATATATATATATATATATATATATATATATAATATATATAATATATATATATAGATATATATATCTATATAATATAATATACCACTTAAGACTGAGCACGGGAAAAAAAAAAAAAAAAAAAAGGTGGACAGTCAAACATGCTAGATATCGACGTCAAATCGACATTCTCCACAAGGATTATGTTCTCAAATAAAAATAAAATTCAGCACGACCTAAAGCAATGGATGAGACAAAAAAAAATACTAAGTGGAATAATTACCTACGTACTGCAGTTTCAGCTATTACTATCACAAGGATATCTGTAGCTTCATCAGCGTAGTCTGTTATGAGCATAATATGCTGTACTAGATGAAAAACGGCACGAAGTCCCGCATGCAAAAAGTACAACCTATTACGTTCGGATGTATCTTTCGAATGCCTCTACTTTGGCGCGCTGCATAATCGAAAAACTAGCTGCAGCCAATAATTAGCAGCAGTCATTCGATTATCAGCGCGCAAAAGTAGGGAGCATTCGGAAAGATTACATCACGAACGTAATAGGTTGTACTTTTTGCATGCGGGACTTCGGTGCCGTTTTTCATCTAGTACAGCATATTATGCTCATAACAGACTACGCTGATGAAGCTACAGATATCCTTGTGATATTAATAGCTGAAACTGCAGTACGTAGGTAATTATTCCACTTAGTATTTTTTTGTCTCATCCATTGCTTTAGGTCGTGCTGAATTTTATTTTTATTTGAGAACATAATCCTTGTGGAGAATGGCGATTTGACGTCTATATCTAGCATGTTGACTGTCCACCTTTTCGTGCTCAGTCCTTATTGGTTATATAAATATTTTAATCTTCGGATTCTTTTTAATGTGCTAGACCACTGGTTTTATTGACTAATATCAATTTCTACCCTTAATTTTTAAATATGAATATATGTTCTCAAACGATAAATTGACTGCTGCTAATTATTGGCTGCAGGCTAGTTTTTCGATTATCAGCGCGCCAAAAGTAGAGGCATTCGACAGATACATCCGAACGTAATAGGTGTACTTTTTGCATGCGGGACTTCGGTACCGTTTTTCATCTAGTACGCATATATGCTCATAACAGACTACGCTGATGAAGCTACAGATTCCTTGTGATATTAATAGCTGAAACTGCAGTACGTAGGTAATTATTCCACTTAGTATTTTTTTGTCTCATCCATGGCTTTAGGTCGTGCTGCTGAATTTTTTTTTATGTTTATTTGAGAACATAATCCTTGTGGAGAATGGCGATTTGAGTCTAGATCTAGCATGTTGAATGTCCACCTTTTCGTGCTAGTCTTAATGGTATATATATAAATATTTTAATCTTCGGATTCTTTTGAATGTGCTAGACCCTGGTTTTAATTGAATAATATCAATTTCTACCCTTAATGGTTACATATATATATATATATATATACCACATACATATAGTATAGATACACACACTCACACAAATATATATATATAATATTTTATATATTATAATACATACTATATATATATATATACATATATATATATATATTATTAATATATATATATATATATATATATTAATATACATATATATATAATATAATATATATATATATACACTCATCTCCGTTTTTCTATAGTTTTACATTAAAAAAAGTGTTGTTTACGTTATTTTTATTTTGTTTATAATTTTACTCTCTCTCACTCACACACACACACACAAACACACTCACACACACAACACACACACACACGCACTCTCTCTCTCTTTCTCTTTCTCTAACCTCAGGCCAAATATCACGCAATGCAGTTTTCTGCATGTAGAGAGAACTAAGAACATATTTGCATCACACTCAATCCTTGACTAATTAGCTCTCTCATTAACAAACAACCTCATTCCTTATAAAATTTATCTTCGCTGTTCTTAAGACTTTTCTTTTTTTTTTCGTAATCAAACAAAAATAAATGAAACAGAAACGGTCCTTTTAATTTATTTTTCATGCTTTCGTCTTCAAATTTTATTATATTTATACATTTTAGTATATTTGTATATTTATCCATGTGTATTTGTATGCGTGTGCGAATGAC
>NW_021836708.1:20000-22462 GCF_006345805.1 Octopus sinensis | reverse complement strand
GCAGCAGCAGTAGTGTTAGTAGTAGTAGTAGCAGTAGTAGTAGTAATAGTTGTAGTAGTAATGTTGGTTATAGTAGTAGTAGTAGTAGTAGTAGTAGTAGTAGTGGTAATAGTCATCTTGGTAGTAGTAGTAGTAGTGGTAGCATTAGTGTTGTTTGTAGTAGTAGTAGCTGTAGTGTTGTTTGTAGTGGTAGAAGTTGTAATAATAGTAATAGCAGCATTGGTTATAGTAGTTGTGTTTATTGTGGTAGTTGTAGTAGTGGTTGTTGTAGTAATGTTGGTTGTAGTAATAGTCGTGTTGGTAGTAGTAGTAGTAGTAGTAGAAGTAGTAGTAGTAGTAGTAGTAGTAGTATAGTAGTAGTAGTAGTAGTTGTGGCAGTAGTTGTAGTAGCATTAGTGTTGGTTGTAGTAGTAGTAGTTGTAACAACAGCAGTAGTAGTAGTAGTAGTAGTAGTGGTGGTGGTGGTGGTGGTGGTGGATGGTATCGGAAATTTGGCGTTCGTTTCTGTGTACATTTGGATGTTGACATGCCGATAGAAACCATTCAACGAAATCACAGAAGCCTGAAAAATACTGAAGCCACGCATGACTGCCCCTTAATATATTTGTAGCTTATTAACACACTCGCATAGTTTGTCTAGTTCCCATGTTGTTACACTTCCTTCACTCTACCGCCCAGCTTATTTGAATGAAAACGAATAGAAGCTTTCCCTTTTCTTGGCGATAGAAATAGTCCATCTCTCAAGGGATAGATCATTTCCGAACTGACCCTTAACTGAATATAGCGGGGTCCATTACAGCTAGGTGTCTTATTTTGGAAATGTTTTCGCTTTTCTTCTCCTCAGTTTTGGAGGTCCTGAAAAAGGTGATGGGCATTATCCGTTTCCCTCTAAGCCCTTACCCCGACAAAGTTTTCCTAACCTATGTCACATAATGATAGTGATAACACCCACTTCCTATCTATCTATCTATCTATCTATCTATCTATCTATCTATCTATCTATCTATCTATCTATCTATCTATCTATCTATCTATCTATCTATCTATCTATCATTCTATCTGGATGTCTGTCTGCCTGCCCGTCTGTCTGTCTGATTGTCTCTGAAAAAAGACAAACGTCCGAAACGTTTAACTTACCCCTTCTCTATGAGTATAAGACGTATTTCACTGTTTTGAAATTATTTGCGGCATGATAGATTGCTTAACTCACGATGATAAAGTTATGAGTTTAATTCATTGATCCCGGCCGTACATTATGTCCTTGAGCAAGGCACTTCGTTCACACATTACTCCAGTAATCTTAGCCGAAAATTGCTTGTACAAATGTCTGTCTGTCTCTGTGCTTCTCTTTCTCGTTCTTTCTCCTTCCAGCTGTAACGTTCTGGAAATGCCACTGGATCAAGGAAAACTGGACAGAGGTTGTCTCGGTCTGCCCGTGACTCTATAGGCACCTATGACAATTAGAGACAGCATGGTACACTCTAACCAAACCATATTCGCTCGCGAGTGACGACTAGCTATACTTTTTTTGCCAACGTGGAATTAGTTTCTTCCGTAGATTCTACAATTTCACTACATTTCAACATTTAGATTTATTTTCCCTTTTTAACAGCTGTACAAGAATACAAGTATAATATATAACTAGAAAAAAACAACAACAAATAAATAAATAAATAAAACCGACCGGAGCAAAAACAATAGGGTGGGGATCAAATCACAGTAATTCGACTGTTTGTGTTATTTTTAATTTTTTTATGTTATAAATTTATTATAAATCTAATTCTATTTTATTTGTTATAAAATCGTATTCCTGTGTCACGTGAGAAACTACCCTGGTCCATAAGATATCATGTGATCTGAATACATAATAACTATTGGCCATAAATAACTACTTTAAAGGGTGTGTTATAGTTTATCTTTATGTATATGTGTGTGTGGTGTGTTATAATATATATATATATATATGCATTTATATACATATACATACATACGTATCTCTCTCTCTCTATATATATATATATACAAATATACATTCATTTATATATATATGTGTGTGTGTGTTTATATGTAATAAATATACACATATGAATATAATGAATATAAATATATCATAAATAAATGGCATGTGCTGGTGTACGATGTTGGATAACAATGAAAGTTCTGTATTATGAGCGACAAAGGGCTTTACATCGAGTGCAGGGCGTGGGTCAAACCACAAACAAATCGACTCCATTTTGTTTTCTTTTTATATATATAAATATGTGTGTGCGCGCGTGTGCGTGTGTGAGGCGTGTGTGTGCTTGTGTGTTTGTGTGTGTGTAAGGGTGTTTTGTGCATCGTGTGATTACATATGCCGTTTGCTGTACCATAAACATGGCGTGTTTTTAATTTGGTATTATGAGACTTGCATATAAACATGTACGTTGACGGGTGTATATATTATATAGCATAAGCATAATGTA
>NW_021836708.1:15000-17500 GCF_006345805.1 Octopus sinensis | reverse complement strand
GGGTCAGTAGAAGCTTGAAAAATTGGCTACCGTCGTTATCAAATCTGTTGAATGTGATAAATGGGGAGCGTGGGTAGCTGAAATCCATTGTTGATAGCAGCTTTGATAGATTTCGACTGCTTATATGCAGCTGAAACCGCGATTCTTTAATGATAACACTATCAAGATGGTTGACCCCATATCGGTTTAAATATTCGAAAGTTATTTCTTATCACCGAAACTTTACTTGCTCCAGCGATGTCCTGCACCAGTTTCCTGTGAAACTTGAGAAATTGTTCCACCCTCACAGATTAATTTATAATAATCACAGCTGACTTTTGTGTGTGAGTGGATCAGAATGATTGCCTTCGGTTCCCAATCTCTTATCTGAGCAAGTTCACCATACATGTAGTGCCGAAGGTCAACGAACCGGCAGATATTTGATATAACCGACAGCCAACAAAAGTTGACTCGTTGATTCATTGATGTGAGGCCGTAATAAGGTTTATCAGCGAATTGAACGGACGCCAGCAACACATTCAGCAAGTCTGCAAAACCGTATAACACAATCTGGTCAAGTGCCATGAATTAATAAAGACACGGTGGGCGATTTGCCCAGTTCCACCATTCAGGGAACAGTATCCGAGTCTTCAATTCAATTTTAACGTATATACTACCGGGTGTCAGTCTTCTGTTTTCTTCTTTTTTTTTTCTTTTCAGGAAAGACCGAGACTATAAAGAGCGGGATACAATCACTCCAAAAAATGAGATGATTAGATTTACGACGAGAAATATGAAAATTCTTGGACGGTGGCATAAAAAGGTGGATAGTTTGGCTGGAAGGTATTGACAGAATCAAAGGCGGTGAACTGGCAGAAAGGTTAGCACGCTGGGCGAAATGCTTAGCGGTATTTCGTCTGCCGCTACGTTCTGAGTTTAAATTCCGCCGAGGTCGACTTTGCCTTTCATCCTTTCGGGATCGATTAAATAACTACCAGTTACGCACTGGGGTCGATATAATCGACTTAATCCGTTTTTTCTGTCCTTGTTTGTCCCCTCTATGTTTAGCCCCTTGTGGGTAGTAAAGAAATAGGTATTTCGTCTGCCGCTACGTTCTGAGTTCAAATTCCGCCGAGGTCGACTTTGCCTTTCATCCTTTCGGAGTCGATTAAATAATTACCAGTTACGCACTGGGGTCGATATAATCGACTTAATCCGTTTGTCTGTCCTTGTTTTTCCACTCTGTGTTTAGCCCCTTGTGGGTAGTAAAGAAATAGGTATTGATAGAATCATTAGTATATCAGAAGAAATAAATTTGTCGTGAGGAATATGAAGATTCCTAGAGGGTGGCTTAAAAGGTTAGGGGAGTATCAGCAGAATCATTAGAGTGTCATAATAAATGCTTTACTGTCAGTAGTTCTTATTTCTTTATTGCCCAGAAGGCGTTAAACATAGTGGAGACAAACAAGGACTGACAAAGGGATTAAGTCGATTTTATCGACCCCAGTGCGTAGCTGGTACTTATTTAATCGACCCCGAAAGGATGAAAGGCAAAGTCGACCTCGGCGGAATTTGAACTCAGAACGTAGTGGCAGACGAGATACCTATTTCTTTACTACCCACAAGGGGCTAAACACAGAAGGGACAAACAAGGACAGACAAACGGATTAAGTCGATTACATCGACCCCAGTGCGTAACTGGTACTTAATTTATCGACACCGAAAGGATGAAAGGCAAAGTCGACCTCGGCGGAATTTGAACTCAGAACGTAACGGCAGACGAAATACCGCTAAGCATTTCGCCCGGCGTGCAAACGATTCTGCCAGCTCGCCGCCCTTCGACACTTTACCTTCCAACGTGGTCAGCTTTGCTTTTCAACTCTCCAGCGTCGTTTAAAACAAAATATCCGCCAGGTATTTTGATCGATGGTATGACTGCCCCACCCAACCATTCGCCATTTAAATCTGCTGGCCTTGTCCCTAAATTAAAAACAAATTTTTTTATTCAGTACCAGCGTCAGTTCTTGTGCTCTTGGGTTCGTTGTTGACGTCACTAGTTTCTGTTGGTTGTTTGTTTTCTCTGCATCTGGCCATGTGATATTGATCTCTTTCATGTCGGTTATGAATGTTCTGCGCATATAATTTTCGGTCATCCCCCACCCCACCCCTTCCAGTGGTTTAGAAAAGCGTTGTCCTGGTAACCTGAGTATGTGACCTGCTAGATTTAATCTTCGTTCTGCGATGATTTCGCTAAGTGGTTTAGTGTTGGTTCCCTTTGGAATGCCTTCACTGGTTATGTGATCTTGCCATTATGTTCTCAGAATACTTGTCAAGCAACTTTGGAGGACAACATCCGGTTTCTGTCGATTTTTACTGTATTTTTCATTGTCTCACTAGCACCAGAAAACTGTTTGTAAAACCAAGCTAAGATACCACTAGATCTTTGAGTGTGAGCTGATGGAATTTTTGTATTAATAATAGATAGCAATTTTCGTCTGTCTTTACGTTCTGAGTTCAAATT
>NW_021836708.1:7500-10000 GCF_006345805.1 Octopus sinensis | reverse complement strand
CTTCAACGAGGGAGGGAAGGGGGAGAAGCAAACAGGTGCAGCTGTGACCATGGACGCCAACTCCGCCGCTATCGACACACGATGCATTTTATGCATTAAAATGGAATAAAAAATGATGTTAAATTATTTTTAAAATCGTAGACTCATCGTAGACGCGCGCTAATACTCAGACGGGCTCGATATGAATCACGACTATAAGATAACCGAATTTGGTTAAACTGCACCGCAAAATGTGGGAGGAGTTAGGAATCTAAATCGAAGGGGACAGACACTCACACAACTAGAGTTTTATATATATAGATATATATATATACACGATCGTCAACGCGGCCAAAGAGTTTGAAGAACACAGAAAAGACGCGCATAAAGACAAGAGACGCAGGAGGAAAACCCAAGCCGCCTCTGACACCACACCGGATGTTACCTTCATCTCTGGACACTGCTCACAGACCTGCTTTTCCCGCTTAGCGACATTTGGTCCGTCTTAACGTTCTGAGTTCAAATTCCGCTGTGGCCGATTTGCCTTTCATCCTTTCGGAGGTCGATAAAATAGGTAGCACTTGAATACTGGGATCGATCTCATCAACTACTCCCCTCCCCCAAAATTGCTGGCTTGGAGCCAGAAGTTGAAACCAATGTTGCCTTCATTCCTAACTTTTCTCTGTGTTTATGTGTGTACAATGTCTTTCTCTCTTTTTCTGTGCATGTCTATATTTAATGTGCGCATGTGTGTGTGTATGTGTGTGTGTATGTGTGTGTGTGTGTGTGTGTGTGTGTGTGTGTGTGTGTGTGTGTGTGTGTGTGTGTGTTGTGTGTGTGTGTGTGCGTGCGTGTGTGCATGCTTGCCTTTAGCTGCAAAAAGTTCTATCACTTAAACAGGCCGAATGTCCAGTCAGCCGGGTCTAAAGATCAGCGCCAAACAGCCGCACCCGATTATCCCATCCCGGTTTCGGATTTCGTTATAGACTACTAATCAAACTAACTACTCAAACACAATACTAAGAACTGTCTACCCAGTTTTATCAACTATATTTTCGGCAATTAAACCCAAGCTAAATCAGTAAGCTTGTTGCTTCTTTCCCTCTCAAAATGGTGCTTAAAATACCAAACGGCTTTTATACCTATATCAACGGCAATCTGAACGATATATTAGCCGTTTGAACGTCACATATATCCTTGTGTTTGGCTCTTATATAACTTGTTGGTTCTATAAAAAAGACAACTTGAGTTCTCTCATTAAAATTGTCTCTTTATCACGCTTACTGGTTAAATTATATGCTGTAAGCTAATAATGCTTGTTATTAGCAAAGTGCAGATATACGAGAAACATAAAAAAGGAGGGAAGAATGTAAAAGCGAAAGATTTAGTCACGACAAGGGGTAACCAGAGACAATCGTTACGATAATGAAGACCGTCTTAAGCCGAAGATACAAAAGTACAGCTTATCAGAGTCTGAGAAACTTGGAGGGAAAGAGTAGGTATTTTAGGGAGTCTGAGAAACTTGGAGGGGAGGAGAAGGTATTTTAGGGATCAGAGGCACGTTCATGAAACGATTACATAAAGAGAGAATGTAATGTATTGGGCTGATAGTGTAAAATCATACGTTCACTGGCTTCTACAGAGAATTGATAATAATAAGCAAAATAGCTTGTTATAGAATCTCGAGAAGAGATAGAGTTGTAACGTATACTAAACAGTAAAGCCAGTAGCCACAATAATAATAATAATAATAATAATAATAATAATAATAATAATAATAATAAAAATGATAATGATGATGATGATGATGATGATAATAATAATAATAATAATAATAATAATAATAATAATAATAATAACAATAACAATATAATAATAATAATAATAATAATAATAATAATAATAATAATAATATAATAATATAATAATTGATCGACATGAGCATCCCCTGTGATCATAATATCTCAGCGAAAGAGTTTGACAAGCTCAGAAAATATAAAGACCTACTCATTGAAATTGAGAAAATGTGGCATCTCAAGGCGGTTACAATACCAGTGATCGTAGGAGCACTAGGAATGATCAAGAAGGGAACCGAAAATTATATGAGAATAATCCCTGGCTTACCATCCTGCAAGAAGTGCAAAAGATTGTCTTAACTGGTACATCACACGTATTGAGAAGAGCATTGTCGATGTGAGAACTGTTGCTGCTCATGTATTTTAATTTAACTTTAAAAAAAAAAAAAAAAAAAAAAAAATGAACGAACTACTGAGTTTGGTTTAATGGCCTACCAATATACACTATGAGTTTCTTTGCCCTAGGAGTCGGGAAGACACTCGGCAAGAAATGGAAGAAAATTTGAAAGAAGAAAAAAAAAAGTAATAATAATAATAATATGCCAACACTATGGAATAACAACAGAAAAAAGATGGTATAGGCACACGCCAGAAAAGGTCACAGAAAACGATAAAGCAACCATACTCTGGGATATGCCAATACACACAGATAGAGAAATTAAAGC
>NW_021836708.1:0-2500 GCF_006345805.1 Octopus sinensis | reverse complement strand
ACTCGCCCCCTCCCCCAAAATTTCAGGCCTTATACGTATAGTAGAAAGAATTATTATTATTATTGGCAGCGTTAAAGAGGAGCATCGCCCGTTGGAGACAAGCTCTTTAGACATGGAAGTGCCAACAGCCAAACCTGCCCAAGATGTTTGCAGGGTAATGAAACCGCCCTGCATTCAATAATTCAGTGTTCGTTGTGGGATTGTGTGAGGCAGCTGTTGTCGCGTGTAAGACCAATTCAGCTGTCTGTCGAGTGTATAGTAAATATCAACACACCATCTTCCCTTAGCTGAGAAGAAAGGCAGATCTTGCTCTGCTTAGTGTTTGTGGCAAAAGAGGCCGTATGGTGTAAGCGTCTGAAAGATTTGAAGAACAGGCACTTTCCTATCTGACCAAATCCTCATCAATTTCTTAAAATATCATTTGAAGAGGAAGGTGAGGGTAGAGAGGGAGGTGCTGCCCTCTTGTGTGTTTATCAAAAGATGGTCGACAGTTGCAAAACTGGTGTGATTGAATGGATCTACTCTGAATATGTTTTTCTAAGCAGGAGGAAAGAAACTGGAAAAGGGCCTTGGGGATGGCAGAGTCATCTGGGACTGTTGTGTGGGGTTTACCCCGAATTACCCTAAGTGGACTGCCCCGCTATTTCTCTACTTTCTGTTCTATATAGCCTCTGCTATATCCTTTAATGTGGTAGTATCTCCCCTTAATCGATATCAACCCCACATGTTTTTTGTAAATTTTTTTGCTGTGTTTTTTTTTTGTGTGTGTGTGTGTGCTGTAACTCATCGTTCCATATTGTCCTCCATGCTTTGGGCCCTTGTGGCCAATGAAAGAAATCATTATTATTACCATTATTATTCGTTAGATTTCAAAGAATAAGAGCCGTCATTCTCTTTAAAATGTGTAAACGATGCTGACTCACCTCTCATTTGATACCCCTGTGGCATTCGGCTAAACTAAGGAACATAGTTGTTGTTGATGTCGTTATTGCTGTCATTTATTTATATATTTATATATTTATTTATTTATTCATTTATTTAGTCATTCTTGCCAATCCTCATATTTGGGAGATAAAAAGTTTGCTGTGTTATAGGAATAGATTAACCAAAATGATATTTGAAATTTTTTATTTCATTCTTAGATAGGGGGCGGGAGGATGTATTGGTGGGGATACTGGTAAAAGGGGGTGAAAGGATCATTGAAGGAAAATAAAAAGAATGAAATACAATAAAATATAAAACAAAATGAAATAAAAATGAAATGTCACTTATCTACTGATAAAAGATGGAAAACCCTTCCAACCATACGGTTCCCAGCAGGTGTTTTTGTCATTCCAAGATGGCTGCTAAACCGAAATCTATTGTCGATGAAAAATATGGCCGTTGCCGAGAGCAATTGCGATGACTTGCAGCGCTTATTCATAGAAGCCCCAGCTATACCACGACCAGTGTGTAACATCAAAATGCATTCACACACAAACACACACACACACACCACACGTGCGCGTGTTTGTGTATATGCATGTCTGTATGTTGTAGGAGGGAGATAGAGATAGGGTGTGATAGTTACTGTATATTCATGTTGAAAGGTCATATTTTTTGAAA
Source organism: Octopus sinensis (assembly GCF_006345805.1). Lineage (NCBI taxonomy): Eukaryota > Metazoa > Mollusca > Cephalopoda > Octopoda > Octopodidae > Octopus > Octopus sinensis. The sequence goes on along the minus strand of NW_021836708.1, from coordinate 895 downwards.
ACTAATGAAGTCTAAACTGGGTTTTCTTTATTGATATTATTTTATTATTAAAAAAAACTATTCGTAGCTCTGACCTTAACCTTATTGATGATACTATTATTATTATTATTATTATTATTATTATTATTATTATTATTATCATTATTATTATTATGCTATTGATATGAAATTCTTAGCTGGAGGCACAAGCTAGGATATGGTTATTCTCTACAAATATGGAAAAAGGTTATACATTAAAGAAGAATTATGATTGAATTATTCTTCATATTAAGATGAGAAGAAAATGAAAAAGAAAAATGTATAAAATACCTGCTCAAAAAAAAAAATGTTCATGGCTGTGTTGCTAAGAAGCTCGTTTTGTAAACACGTGTTCTCAGGTTCAATTCGTCTAACCGGTCTCTTGGGCAAGTGTATTCTACTATATCCCCGGGCCAAACAGTGATGAAATCTGTGAGGAAGCCTATCGTGTATATATCAAAGTAATCACCGTGACCGACCAGGCTATAAGATATTGCTACACATCGCTGGTCACAATGCGCTTCGCATTGTTTTAAGCTTCAAATGATGCCACACCGCTGGCTAAGCGAGTAGGCCAACAGAAGAAAGAATGAGAGAAAGTTATGGCGAAAGAGTACAGCAGGGATCGCCAAAACCCCCTGTCGGAGCCTCGTGGAGCTTTAGGTGTTTTCGCTCAATAAACACTCACAGCGCCCGGTCTAGGAATCGAAACCGCGATCCTACGACCGCGAGTCCGCTGCCCTATCCACTGAGACATTGCACCTCCACATGTGTGGTATATAATATATATATATATATAGATATATATATATATATATATATATATATATATATATATATATATATATATATATATATATAATATATATATATACTT
>NW_021836707.1:17500-22997 GCF_006345805.1 Octopus sinensis | reverse complement strand
CAATAATGTTTCTTTAATTAAGTGGATTGGAGAGAAAAACAGGGTATATAAGGTATCGGATTTTGTGCGCAGGAGAGAAGTCTACCATGGTATGGTTATGTGATGCATATGGATGAAGATAGCTTCATCAAGAAGTGGTGATCTATCATTGTGGAGGGAATGTGTGGAGGGTGTAGACCCAGAAAGACGTGCAATAATGTGGTGAGAAAGGACCGTCAGACGTTGGGCCTCACAGAGGGGATGAAATGGGAGCGATACTTTTGGCAGTCTGCTGTACTTGAGATGATATGCCAAGCTAAGTCGTCGTTGTCCTTGCATACTGTCATGACCCGTGTATCATTCTTCGTCTGAGATATCCTAATCTTGTGGGATCATGGGTGCTGATGCTTCGGAAAAATCACCCATGCTGGTGTCACATACAAATATCCGTGTCGGTGCTGCAGAAAAGCACGCAGTACATTATGTAAATGGGTGGCATTAGGAAGGACGTCCAACTGTCGAAACAATGCGAAAAGAGATATGGAGCCCAGGTAGCTTTTCAGCTGACCAGCTTCTGTCAAAGCGTCGAACCCATGCCAGCTTTGAAAACAGTCGATACATTATCATGATGATGATGATGATGAATTAATAAGGAAACATCTTTTGATGAAGAAAGTGAAGTAAGGGAAGTAAGAATCGGTGTCACAGTTGAGGCAGAACACCAACGCATAGTTGATAATTTGTTCAGTGTTAGTCTGATGGACTATTCCAGTAGGTGAGGAGGTCGCTGGCTGTCAGAGTAGGTTCCTCTCACCAAAGTAGACATTACAACAATACACAGATGACCATCAACTGCCTGAATAGTAGTCAGTCATCTGTAGTGAGCTTTATTCATATGGGAATAGCCCAATGTCATAATTCAAAACTAACGCAGCGAAAATTTTGAAAAGTTCCCCCAGTTCTGAAAAAAATTCGATAAATTCGACATGGGGTCGAGAATCTAAACTTTTTATATGCAACACATCTTCTGTCTAGAGGACGCAACTCGACCTTTTTATCGCCCAAAGGGACAGCTAGGAACATCGTATACACAGAAGTATTCGAGTGAAGAGAAGATATTGCAACCTACACACGCACCTTCGTTCCCTAGAGGGAAAGGACTAGATTGGGATTAGTCGTTGCCTACTAGGGGCTCTTACATACCCGGGCAATGCCGGGCTATGCTGCTAGTATTATATAAAAGAAATGTGACAGAGAGCTGTTTCAGGCAGAATTCTTCATGGAATGGACAAGATGTATTTATTATCATGGCCCCAGCACTATAAATGTTACTGTCTATCATATGAACCTCTCTTCTACCCAGTATCATTGTTAATTCAGAATAATATCTCCTGTCTTGAATAGATCATTTCTCCTTCAAATTTTGATGACCGTGTTTGTATGGCCAACATTCGAGATGGATCACCTTCTCTACCATGGAGAGGTCGTGCCTTGAGGACGGAAGGGGACGGAATAGAGAATAGTGTTTGTTTCATAATAATATAACTAAGGGTTACCATTGTGACTGGATCAGGAAATGGTAATGGAGGATGGGGTTGGTAGGTGAGAATTGCGATATAAACAATGTCTGTTTCTGTCTGTCTTTCTCTGTCAGTTTGTCTATTTTACACACACACAGACGCACAAATGCACACACACAACACACACACAACACACACACACACATAGTCACAAACAATGTGAAAACTTACCTGATCTAACATGGTCATGTGCTCCACCTCAGAATGAAAGTTGTTTTCTCTTTTTAACGCCAGATGCAGGCAATTATTTCCTCCATGTTCGACAACATTTACATTCGCGCCCCTGGCTATCAGCCGCTGCATTATTCCGAGGTGACCGTCCGAAACAGCTTCAAGCAATGGTGTCCTATATTCTTTGTTCACAATTTCTAAATTCACCGAATCCTTTGTGGAGGTAAAAATGGAAAATGAAAATTTACATGAAAATCAGGGTTGATATCAATGTCATTACAGTTTTCTACTGGGTACTAGATCAAACTGATCAAATACATTTGATGTTTGTCAGTGAAATAAATCTTCCATAAGGACCTTCTATAACCTGATACATGTGTGTGTTAGAGACATGATAAACATATTAAGATGTCCTACATTTGCCCCTCACTATAGTAAGTTGTAGGGCAACAGAACTAGAGTAAACACATGATTAGCAGATCAAGTCAAGTAAAGAAGAATTATAATTCCTAATGTTTACTTTTGACGTTGCTACATTAATAAGGGGTTCATAAAACTGCTGAGCCGGTTAGCGTCCACATGCATAAAACTAATGCGCACGCACGCACACACACACATAAACATCAGTGTTACATATATAAATACATATAATGAATTGGGGAAACGGAGTTCACGAAAATATGCATCACAACGACCGTTTCGACCCATCTTGCATCGGTCGCTTGCGGGTGGGCTACTATACATGTTGTGTTGCATCCTCCAGTGCAGATGCATCTCATCGGGTGCCTTGTTTTAATGTAAAGATACCTCACTAAATATATTCAGTTTCACTTGACATGTTGTTGCTAGGAGCTTCTTGGATTACAACATGAGAGACAACAGCCTTCTGGCAACAACAACATTCCAAGCGAACCCGAATATATTTACAGAGGTATCTTCTTTAAAAGAAGACACCCGATGACATACATCTGCACCGGAGGATGTACCACAACCAGTTATACAATATCCTACCTGCAAGGGACCGATACAAGATGGATTGAAACAATCGTTGCGATGAATAAAAATTCTCATTAACTCCATTTTCTGCTTCCCTCATTCATTATAAACTGAACGAACACTGCAGAATACATGAGGTAGATCCAGTGTCACTTATAGCTCAACTGTGGATGACATGAGGTAACCGAATCAGCGAAAGAGCTTTAAGGGGTATACTTCTAAATGTATACCCAAATTCCAAATAATTACAAATACATACACACGCACACACACTCACACACACACACACACATACAGGGAAGATGATGCCTTGGACGGGAAGAATTACAGAAGTATCAAACTATTAGATGAAGCAATGAAAATTACTGAGAGGGTCACAGACAAAATAATTAGGATGTGTGTTAGACTAGAAGAGATGCAATTTGGTTTTGTGCCACAGCGAAGAACCTCTGATGCTATATTCCTGGTAAGGCAGCTGCAGGAGAAGTACAAAGCCAAAGATAAACTCTTGTACTGGGCCTTTGTTAAACACGGAGAAAGGCTTTGACAGGATCCCTTGATCCCTTATTTGGCGGTCACTGCAAAAACTAGGGATGGACGAATGGTTGGTGAGAGCGTTACAAGCCATGTACAGGGATGCTGTCAGTAAGGTGAGGTTTGGCATCGTGTGTAGCAATGAATTAGGGTACAAGTAGGGGTTCACCATGGATTAGTCCTTAGCTCCTTCCTGTTTATCAGAGTCCTCCAGGCAATAACAGAGGAATTTAAGATGAACTGCTTCTAGGAGATCCCCAATGCTGATGACCTTGTTATCATAGCCGAATAACTTTCAGAACTAGGTAAATTTTAGGTATATCAGTAAGGACTAGAACCAAAGGACCCTAAACTTAGTCTAACAAAAACCAGTCTTGGTAAGTAGGAAAGCGGACAATTCACAAATCCCCTTAGGAAGATGGCACTGTTCGATCTGTAGAAAAAGCGTAGGTAGGAATTTCATAAGATGTGCCCAGTGTAAGGTATGGACACATAAGTGTTGCAGCAATATCAGAGGAAGGTTAACAGGGATAATAGTTTTTTCTGTTTGGAAGGTGCACAGGTACAATAAACAGCACAAATGTAGAGAAAATAGAGCCCATCAATTGCCGGGTAAGTAAGCTACTGGGAGTTGATAGTTTCCGCTATCTAGGTGGCCAAGTCAGGAGTGTGGTTTGTTCTTCCTTGAGTGTAGCTGCAAGAATAAGAATAAGACGTGCAAAGTTCAGAGTGATCTTAACTCTAATAGTAACAAAGAGCGTCTCCCTGAGATTGAAAGGCAGACGTTATGATGCCTGTGTGTAAACAACTATGTTACATGTCAGTGAAACATGGGATGTGACCTCTCTGAGGACTTCCATAGGCTTGAAAGAAATGAAGCCAGTATGCCTCGCTGGATGTACAATCTCAGTGTGCATGTACGACAGAGTATAGGAGCCTTGAGAGAAAAGCTGAGCATTGAAGACATCAAATAGGGTGTGCAAGAGAGACGTCTGCGTTGGTATGGTCTTGCGATGTGTATGGACATGGACAGCTGTGTCAAAAAGTGCCGATCTCTAACTGTGGAAGGATCCTTTGGAAGACGGAGACCCAAGAAGACTTTCGATGAGTTGATGAAGAATGATCTCCAACCGTTGGACATCATAGAGGAGATGACAAGTGACCGAGAGCCCTGGTGATATTCTCTGCGGGAGAGGACATGTCAGGCCAAGTGACGATAAGGATGTGGTCGTATCAGTGTCCTATAAGTGGCAGCCGTGCATCATAGCCGTGGCTGTTCGCTTCCGGTGCCATGTCAATGAAACCTGGGTATCATAGTTGTGGTCACCGATGGTGCCATGTAAATTGGCACCTGGGAATTATCGTCGTTGGTGGTGCCATTTAAATGGCAACCATCCGTGAATCGTAGTCGTGGCCATTGTCGGTGTCATGCAAGTGGCACCCGTGCCGGTGGCATGTGAAACGCCAATTACACACCAGGGGTGGTTGGCATTAGGAAGGACATCAAGCTGTAGAAACTATGCCAAATCAGACAGGAACGTGGGGCAGCTCACCGACTCATAATCTCCTGTCAAACCAGCCGACACATGCCAGTATGGTGAGTGGATGTTAAATGATGATAATGATGACGATGATGGTGATGACGATGATGGCTATAACGCACAAATAGAGACATAGACATACACAAATATGAAAATAACAATCAAAATTATCATTGGTTAAAAAATATATATATATATATATATATATATATATATATATATACATGTGTATATTTAGGGCTAAAAACCACTATGTGGACAGCCATGTGCTAGAAGAAGATCACATACGATCTAACCATAAATCCATGCATCTCCAGTACATATATATATATGTATGTATATGTCTCTCTCTATACAAATATATAGACATATACATATATATATGTATATATATATATATATATATATATATATTTATATATATATATATATATATATACATATATATATATACATATAATATATATACATATATATATATATAATATATATATATATACATATATATATATATATATATATATATATATATATATAATATATATATATATATATATATATATATATATATATGTATCTATGTCTATACATATATACATATGTGTATGTATGTATGTATGGCATGCCAGACCTTGACTACTGGGGTAGACTAGAGAAGCTGAAATTGTATTCACTCCAACGACGCCGTGAACGCTA
>NW_021836706.1:0-22983 GCF_006345805.1 Octopus sinensis | reverse complement strand
TTCCTTCCCGGCCTAAAGAAGGTGGCGGGGCGATCTTTACTCGGCTCATAAACTGGACGGACGAGTGCATGCTGGACTATTTCATCACCCTGCGCACACACCCCCGACATATACGTCCGACAACACTTTCGTATCTGTAGAGCTTGTCTTGAACCGGCAGAGCTCCCCGCTAGCACTGACAGGCCAGGGATTTCTGTAAGTTAAAGACCAGTTAGTTGATTTCCCCCACCAACGCCAAGAGTTTACCCCGATTTTGTCCTTGTTCTTTCCCCTCTACTAATCCCCTATAGAAATCCATGGTGGAACTATCAACGGCCACGTTACCCGACTGGCAGAAAGCTGTGAGAGCTTGCCGACACTCCAGGTGCCAAGCGCCCTTTCTTGGCCAACGTTTGACTCAGTACTGTAGCTTCATGAATGAGACGAGCTGCGGAAAGTCCCGTTTCACAAACAGTCAATCTCTATGCTCACCGTTAAAGAAACGCAGGAGATGTCGCAGTCTCAGCGTATGTCTGCGAATCATTAGCAACGGCATGTCCAGTACTCCACTGAGAGGTTGTTGACAGTAGATGGACCGTCTGATGAGCGGAACACGTCCCTTCTTTAGAAAGCGGAAGAACAAACGTTCTAACTTTATCGGGCATGGGACTACATTCAGGCAGTCATAGATGGCGGAAGGGATGTACGTATTCGGCACCTCGACTCGACCCTTCACGAACAGCTTCCTCTCTGCCAATTTCTGGGTGAGTTCGACTATCCTGTTCGTCACCTCCCACCCGTTGTTATCCACCTCGAGGTTAAGAGCAAAACAGACCCCAAGCAGTTTAAGCTGTCTTTCCGTTTAGCGCCCTACAAACTGTCGGTTTGTATGGGTCTGCCTCTCCATCTGCCGATTTGCAGGCCCACCGAGTTCTCTTGGATAAGCTTTGCTCCTATCACCGGTTCGTGGACAGTATTATGATGACGTATTCCATGTTAGCTGATACGAACATTCCACGCTCTAAGTCATATATATATATATATGGCGCCCCAGCATGTCACAGCTCATGAGCTGAAACTGGAAAAATCAAAATCAAAATCAAATATATATATATATGTATATATATATATATATATATATATATATATATATATTATATATATATATAGCATCTGTATTTCTAATTATATACTTACGATTTGAAAAGTTTCAGTCAGCAGTTTATGATGATTGGCGGTGGAAGTGGAAGAGTTTAAATGAGAGAGTGGGGAGAGGGAGTGATAGAAGAGAGAGAGGGGAAAGAAGAGGAGGTGAGTGATACGTACGATTTTGAGTGTGTGTGTGTGTATGTGTGTGTGTGTGTGTGTGTCTGTGTGTATGATGCAATTAGATACACAACCCTGCCTAAGCTTTTCTTTAATATGAAACTGAAGGGAATATCACATTAACGTTTGCATTAAATGACATAATTTTATTGTAAAGAAGTGAGTGAAAAGTTTAGCCGGAAAAAATTCCAATAACAATAATAATAATAATAATAATGATAATAATAATAATAATAATAATAATAATAATAATAATAATAATAATAATAATAATAATACTATTAATAATAATAATAATAATAATAATAATAATTATATAATTATATAATTATAAGGACGTTTAAGGAGACACCGGGGAGGTTAAGATGTAAGAAGGAAAATACAGAGCTCCGAAACCTATCCACAAACATCGAAAACAAGGACACCCTATGGAACCAAGATTTACTAACAAAGAATTGGACTATATCCGAGTAAGTAATACTAATTGAAATTTATTACTATTTTCGAAAAGAAATGATGTATTTTGACTCGATATTATCTCCACCTCTAACACAACACATGTAAACATGCGTGGAACAACACGATCATCCCCGACCTCAAACAACATGTACAAAGGAACTACGAAGAAATTAAATGCCACCGATACTATTCAGCCCAAGAATAACAATCGAGCGGTACGTACATTAAACCTACAACAAAAAAATGTACGAAAAACTACACGTGCGAAATAATGTGACAACAGAAATAAACGGACCGGTACCATAAGAAAATGACGACCGTCAAAATAATGGGCCGGACGTTGTACCTCATGTCTCGCAAATAAAACCCAAAAGACATAAATGGACACGTGAGGAATACATTTCTATCTTACACGCATACTTCACAGCGATACTCTACCCAAAAAATGAAAATACAACAACACATACATATGAAATATGGAACGAAAATAATAGAGATATAGACTTGGATACAGCAATGAACCCTAACAAATTAGCTAACGTACGAAGATACATTCTCAACACAAAAAAAATATCAGAAATAGAAATAGAACACCTAAAAGAAAACATACACCAGGAAAATGTAGATAGAAGCCACACAACAATGCCCAATAATATAAACACTGAAACTGTAAAACACGAAGACAAACGCAACATTCCCAACAAACACGATGTAAACAACGAAGGGGAGCCTAATGATTATGATAATATAAAAAATAAAATAATCAAAGAACTGAAAACCACAGAGCCCAAAATGGACCACCGACCATACCTCCCAAGAATAAAAATAAACGCAATAACAACACCAATTATAAACAACATAAACCTAGCCGTCACTGAACTAGCCACTGAAACAAAAAAAAGTGATATCACTGAACTAAATGACTTGATATACGCAGCAGCCACTGCAGCCACAAAAGAAGCTGGATACTCACCCAAACCCGCCCAAACAGGAGTACCACCACCCAAACAAACCCTGTGGATAAATAACATCCAAAACAAAATTAAAAAAATTAGAAAAGACCTGTCGATTCTTAATGAAATCAGCAAACAAGCAACGCTACTGAGCAACAAAAAGAGAACAAAAATGCTCCGCAAATATAACATCACAGAAAAGGATTTGCCGGAGATAAAAGAAAAGCTGAAGCAAGATATCCTTGCCAAAGCTCAAAGGATCCGCCGTTACGAGAAACGCCAACGCTTCTTTGAAGAAAACAAAAAGTTCAACTCCGACCCCAAAAAGTTCTAACAAGAACTGGGCAAAAATAAAATAGAAGTCACTGCAGCACCAACGGCAGAAGAATTGGAAGAATTCTGTGAGAAATATGGTCGGCGAACGAACAGCCAAAAAAAAGGAGTATGAAAATAACAAACTCGGCATCTGAACAACTTTGGACTCCCATAACAACTGAAGAGGTCACCCAGGCACTGCAAAAACTAAGCAACTGGAAGGCACCTGGGCATGACAAGATCCCCAACTTCTGGTTGAAATATCTAACAGGAATGCACAAAAAGCTGGCTGAAAACTTTAACAGCATACTAGCAGAGCCAGAGACAATGCCTGAATGGCTCACGAAAAGGAAAACCATCTTAATTCCCAAATCAAATGAAACAACAAAACCAGAAAACTACAGACCAATAACCTGCCTCCCTACTATGTTCAAGGCATTTACTGCAGTGATATCGCAAAGGCTGAACAAGCACCTGGACGAAAACAAACTGTTCCCAGAAGAGCAAAAAGGATGCCGCAAGGGCTCATATGGCTGTAAAGATCAACTAATGATTAATAAAGCCGTAACTGAAGACAGCCACAGAAAGAAGAAGGCCTCAGTATGGCCTGGATTGACTACAAAAAGGCGTTTGATAGCATCCCCCACACATGGATCCTCGAAACACTAGCCATTAACAAAGTAGCACCAACAATCATAAAATTCATAGAGCACTCTATGAATAAATGGCAAACAGTCCTACACCTCCAAACAAAAGAGGGACTCATGAAAACCAAAGACATCCCCATTAGAAGAGGAATATTCCTGGGAGACACGCTCTCTCCACTCCTTTTCTGCTTGGCACTGTCACCTCTATCTGATATGCTAAATAGAACTGGATGCAGATATAAATGTTACGGCAAAACGATCAGCCACCTTTTATATATGGATGACCTAAAACTATACGCTGCAAATGACAAACAGCTGGAAACACTATTAAAGACAGTTCATGGATTTACCAAAGAAATAGATATGAAATTTGGATTAGAAAAATGCGCCAAAGTAACCTGAAAGGAGGAAAACTAGTTAAGAGTAACAACATCACACTAGATAAAACCACTGAAAAAAAGAATTAGACCAAAGCCAAACTTACAAATACTTAGGAATCGATGAACTAGATAAGACACAACACACACAAATGAAAGAGAAAATAAAAAAAGAATTTATAGACGAGTTAGATCAATACTAAAAAAACGAGCTCAATGCTAAAAACAGATAATAGGTATCAACACTTTAGCTGTCCCAGTTATAAGTTACAGCTACAATATCCTTAACTGGACACGAAATGAACTGTCCAAAATAGATAGGAACAAGAAAAATACTGACAGGATCTAGGATGCATCACACAAAATATGACATAGAAAGACTATATATACAACGTATAGAAGGTGGTAGAGGCCTATACAGCTGGAAAACTACTATAAAATAACAACCATAGGACTGCAAAATACCTACTACTTCAGAAGGAAGGAAACCTGATCCAGATAGCAGCAAAACAACGAGCAAAACAAAAAACTTTTCTCAGTATTTAAGGAAGCTGACAAATCCAAAACAAGAAATCATTCCACCTAATAAACACAAAGAAGAAGAAATATGATGAAGAAACAACAAAAGCTATAAAACAAATGAAATCAAAACTAAAAATATAACAGCAACGAGCCATGATAAAACGATGGCAAAAAAGCCCCTTCATGGTAAATACTGCACTAAACTAAACACGCAAAAGAAATAGACAAAGAAAAATCCCAGCATGGTCGAGAAGCTCAGGACTCAAAGCAGAAACAGAGGGATTTTTAATTGCAGCACAGACCAAAGCCTCCCCACCAGAAATTACCAAAAACATGTAATGAAAAGAAATATTACAAGTAACTGCAGAATATGTTGGAGATGGAAAGAAAAAATAATCATATTATCTCTAGCTACCCAGTCCTGGCTAAGAAGGAAATATTCACAGACTGACAAGTTGGAACCTACATACATTGGAAGCTATGCCAACATTATGGAATAACAACAGAAAAAGATGGTATAGGCACACACCAGAAAAGGTCACAGAAAACGAGAAAGCAACCATACTCTGGATTGCCGATACACCAGATAGAGAAATTAAGGCCAACAGACCAGATATAGTGTCAGAGATCATGAAGAAAAAAAATGCTTTCTAATTGATATATCAATACCGGCAGATGACAACGTGTCTCTAAAAGAAATGGAGAAACTCTCAAAATACAAAGACCTGGAAATAGGGTAACTAATGTGGAACCTGAAACAGAAACAATTCCTATCATAGTAGGTGCATTAGGCATGATAAAAAAATATTCTGACAAATACATAACAAACACCACCAGGACTTACAAACACATATAACATACAGAAATTGCACTACTAGGCACTGCACACATCCTACGCAGAACACTTTCCATACAATAACCATCAGAGCAATCACAACAAATCACAGCACATACCCAAGGCACACAGAGCTGCGCTCGGTAGTGAAGTGAAAGAACGCTATAAAAATAAAACTACTGAATAATAATAATATCATAATAATAAAATAATAATAATATATAATAATAATAATAATAATAATGATAATAATACTAAACATAATAATAATAATAATAATATAATAATAATAATAATAATAATTATTATTATTATTATATTATTACTATTATTATTAATATTAGTATTATTATCATTATCATTATTATTATTTTGTTGTTATTATTATTTATTATTATTATTATTATTATTATTTTTATTATTTATTTTATTATTATTATATATTATTTTTATTATTATTTGCCATTAGGGCCGGCATATAGGAAGATACGTAGAAATGCGGTGAGAGCTGGCAGAATCTTCAGTACGTCGGGCGAAATGCTTAGCGGTATTTCTTTTGCCGTTACCTTCTGAGTTCAAATTCCTCCGAGTTCGACTTTGCCTTTCATCCCTTCGGGGTCGATTGAAGAAGTACTAGTTACGCACTTTGGTCGATATAATCGACTTAATCCGTTTGTCTGTCCTTGTTTGTCCTCTCTTTGTTTAGCCCCTTGTGGGTAGTAAACAAACAGGACACAGTAGACATGGACAGTGGGGATTTAACGCAGGGACTACGTGTGACACAGTTAAAAGAATAACATGATATCCGACAAAAGAATATAACAATGAAGTTCGTAATAGTTGCAGGTAATCCCCTGGAGTTGGCTCAGGTACCCCACCCCAATCCTGAACCACTCGACGCTTCGAGAGCATCTGGGAAGAGCACTCTCCTCCCTCTCAAATTCAGTGGCCCACAGGCGCATTATTAGAGTAGGTCCACTCACACGTACCATTTTCGCTATTCATATCCACCTTTGGCAAATGTACTGGGAGGCAGCACTTCACTCTGCACCCTCATCTTCCTTTCCAAGAAATTTGAAAAGTTGACGAGTGATTGACCGTAGAGAAAAGTCTCTGCCTTTAGTCCTTTTAACCTGGTCCACAATACAGCCTTTTTCGCTACTGCTATTAGACAGAAGTAAATTGCCTGACCTTCCGGACTGATGGAAAGCGGCTGATCGATCTTCACTACGGACTCGGCCGATAGATAGAACAACCCTACACGTGATAACAGCTGTTCAACATAACTCCACATGTCAGTAATGCAAGGACACTGGACGAGTGCGTGCAGAACGCTTTCATCGCTCTGCGCACACCTCGAGTAGGTCGGTCAGACAGTACTTCCGTGCTTGTAGAGTTTATCTCGAACCGGCAGTGCCCCACGATAGCACTACAAATCAAAGGACTTCTAGAAGTTATCCATCGTCCCCGTCTTGAAAGTCCTCCCCAACAGACTGGTTAGTTCAATTTTGTCAACGCCTAGCGTCTCTCCAAGTGCTTCATCGCACTTTCCCTCCACTAACCCTCCATAGAACTCAAGAGTGGATTTTCCACTGATCGCATTGCCCACCTGGTAGAGGACAGTTAGTGCCTAGCAACATTCCAGATGCTAGTAACCCTTCCTCGGTCTCTTCTCGACCCAGGACTGCAGCTTAGTCAAAGAGATGAACCGTGGAAAAGCCTGTTTGACAAACGATGACCACACCTGTTCACCGTTTAGGCAGAATATTTGGAGATGCTGCAGCCCCAGTGCATGTCTTCCACAGCATGCCCAGTGTTCCGGAAATCGGAAAGCGAAAGCACAAAAACGAAAATGGGAAAAGGGAAAAGTAAAAACAGCATTTAAGAGTTCTCCTTGTTAGACCTTGAATTATAAGGCTAAAAAGATATCAAAAATATAATCAAGAATAGACGGAATTTTCTAATTCTTCAAAATATATTTATACTTGACAACGACTGAAAATTCCCGACCTAGAGTCCAATAGAGAATTAAGCATCTTAGATCTGAACAGGATATGCACTCTTTCAGCTAAACAAAGCTTATATTTATTCGATCCATTAACATGAGTTATGGATTCTCAATTACTTCCTATCCAGTCACATGTGGTGTTTCGTTTTCTTCCAAACTTAGCAAGTTTCGTATCTTTACTTTTGTCCTATGTCGGAAGGGGATTATGTGATTGGCATAACGACTTTTAAATTCACCTTTAAATAAGCAAAAAAAATAAAAGAATAAAAGATTATGTGTGTGTGTGTGTGTACATGCATACAAAAATAGACACACATACACATGGATATGTACACAAGCGCACGCACTCACACATATAGGCGTATTTATTATTGTTTCGGAAAGTTGTGTCCACGAGAAAGACACTTCCAGTGCACTCATCTGAAAAGTACCAGCATTAACCAGGGTTAACATTGCGACAGACTGGTATCCTGTTCAGTCGGGTGGTTGTATCCTTGTGTGTTGAATACGTTCGATACCGAGATATACTGGGGGCCTAATGAGCCTGTAGATCAGGCAGAGAATTTAGCTTCGAAAATACTTTAATGTAAACATTCAGGCATGCGCAGTCAAGTGTTTGTGTAACGTTTATGGAATGAAAGTCGATATGAATATGACAAAAGAGAAATACCGTATTTTTCCGGGTAAATCCGCTATTTTTTTACCTGGGAAATTTAGTGTGCCGCTTAGAGAAAGGTGCTCCTAATGTGTGTATCTTTTTTATAAGTTCCAGGAGGAAAATAATTTGTGTATGGAGATCGAATGATTCCACTGATTTTTTCAGAGAAAAGGTCGGTCGATGAAAGACTATTGCTACAGTACATTGGTGCCTGGAAGAAAACAAAGCATATTTGTTTTGTTTTAACTTCATGTTCTGATAATGATTTTTTCAAAATCTAATAAAGAATTTAATATTGACGGAATGTGTTTGTTGCTGATTATAGTAAGATAAAATCAAAAAAATCAACAATACATCTCATAGTTGAAGAATAAGACATTTTGAAACTACATACACATCAACAACAACAAAGCTAGCTGCGGACCCGTGGTTCCATAAGTCTTTATAAAACACCGGTGGGCTTTATGTGTGGATAAATCCAACCCCCAAAATCCCAAGCTAGCTTTGAGAATACAATAATACAAACCTTAAAAAGCCACCTGAATTGTATAATACTAAACTTCAGCCAATATTCTACAACCCTATCTACGAGACGACAAATATTAGTTCCATTACAAACTCTCAATCCGATACTAATATAAATCCTAATTTAGATTTTCATCACTAACAACAAACCAAGCAACATCAACATTACTAATAGTAAACCCCACCCATTTGCAACTGTCGCTCTTCTGAAATATACGGTATGCAGGCTCATGTCTCCTCAAAAGCGTAATCTATAAGTGACACGTGATGACAACATGCACCCACCAGGCAAGGGTGTATATTTGGGGCACTGAGGATTTTGAATGCCGTTGTCGTGCTCATATGTATTCTTTCACTATCCAACATCTAAACTATTTCATCTTTAGCAACAACATATATAACCTGAATCAAAACATGTCCAATACGCTCTATCGTGGTCCATGGTATGGAAGCTCCCCTCTACAACCAACAATATATGTAAATGTATATTATGTATAAAGGGTCATTAACTATTCTTCGTCTCCACAACTCCTCGCTGTTCAATTCTCTGACGTTATTTATTCATGTAAGCATAAGTACTGCCCCGCATTCATGCACTTCACTAATTCTAAATAATCCTATAGCAAGCCCCGAGGCCCATCAACTGTAATGTAAAACAAGAGTCAACCTGACAATCGACAAGTCAACACATTCCAATAGCTTATATATATATGTGTGTGTATGTGTGTGTATGTGTGTCTATGAATGCATATATGTATATATATATATATATATATATATATATATATATATATATATATATAATATATATAATATATATATATATATATATATATATATATTATATATATATATATATGAGCATATGTCAATAAATCTGAAATATTCAAACTTGCATTTACAAAAACATAATAGTTCATACAAGCTCTTGCATACATACATGCAAATACACCCACATATACGCACATATATAAACATATAAACTCCTACATTAATACACAGTATTAAAAACATAAAGTAGTCAACATATATATAGATACCCACAGAAATATAAATATATATAACACGCATCCCAAATTTATTCCAAGTATTATGATCAATCGCTTTTTCAACCTCCTCTCAGCCTCCCAAATCTCACCAACACACATCATAAATTTCTTCAAATGTTTGCAATTCAACCGCCTCTACTGTCATTTGACCCTTCTCGGCCTCAAACAATACTTAACAAAACTCAATTACTAAGAAAAATATCGACCCAATTTTTTGTACTACTAACATTCTTAACCACTCCCTCGTACCTGAAATGTGTCCTTAAAAAAACCCCACTTGTTGTAATTTGAGATGGAATTGCTGTTTCCTTATTGTACCAGCTAGAAGGGGACACTCCTTCAACATTCAGATGAATTACTTATTTATTCACATCGTTTACAAGTAATCATACGTTATGAAAGGGCTGATCTGTGAAAGGGCTGATCTGTTCAGTTTCAACTGAAAACAGGAAGAATATTTGGGCCGACGTGGCCAGTGCCAATGCTAATGGGTTAACTGAAAATTACTGAAGTAAAAATAAAAGCATAAAAAAACATTTTAGGTAATTTGGGGACAAAAACTCATGAGGTCTTAACGGTGGAGAACCTTTTTATTCTATCCTAAATGCCGCTGAGGAGGCTGGACGATGGCCAATACATGGCCGATATAATACAATGAAAATCGTAACTTACCAATAAAGTGGTTTAGCCTCTGTTCGTAAGAGTTAGTGAATGTTTATATATATATATATATATGTGCACATATATATATATAGTGCGTCATTTGTTTATTTACCATACATTTTTTCATTGAAGTAGCGGAACCACGCACAAGATTATGCATATAATATATGTGTGTGTGTGAGGTGTGTGTGGTGTGTGTGTGTGTGTGGTGTGTAGATATAGATTGGCATCTTTATTTCTCATTATATGAATGCGATATGAAAAGGTTGCGTCAGCAGTCAAAGATGGGCGTGCTAGTGAAATGTAAATGAGAGAGGGGAAAGAAAATGATAGAAGAGAGAGAGAGAGTCGGAAGAAAGAAGAGGAAGTGGGTTTTTGTGTGTGTATGTGTATATGCGCAACTGTATGAGACTGTTTGCAATCCACGGAACTGAAATTAACTTGAAATAATCTAAGTACATTTTTACAAATTGTGATATATCTGTGTGTGTAATATGTATATATATATATATATATATATAAACACGCACACACAGTTTCAGAATTATATATACGTATATATTCATGTATATTATATATCTATGCACACACACACACATATATTATATATATATATAATATGTATATATTATACAGTAATGCACATTTGGTGTGTTGCATGAGTGTGTGTGTGTGTACTATGTGTTTGTGTGTGTGCGTGTGTTGTGTGTGTTGGTGTTGTGCCGAATCACTGAAATCTGAAATATATTAGAAGAAATTTACCAAAACTTTCAACCATGATAAAAATGAATGCCTTGATGATGCCCCTCCATGAAATGGCACAAAATACTCAAATCTACATAGAAACACTTTATTCCTTCTTACATACCAACACCAAACGAGAACCAAAGCAGAACTCCAGAAAACGGATATCCACAACCTAAACTAATTCAAACCACACAAAACTACTAAAGAATTGAATGAACTCATCTTGGAAAAGGAGACATACAATAAGAGAAATCAAATGAAAAACATCCTGGTTAGATATTAAATAAAAGAAACCAACATATTGCAGAGCCCTAAACAATGAAAACCTAGCCAAACACTTATGAAAAGTGGAGGGCAAGAGGAAGAATACTCTCAAGAAACTTTCGTATCAAAGAAATAAATCAAAGCAAAGAAAGAAACAAAATATTGAGAAAATCGTTTAGAAGCGACATTAACCGCGAAATGATCAAAATATTGTTATACGATCAGACGACAGATTTTCATGTTTTAGAATCAATCTCACATTTGCTCGATAACTATTGATCATCGATATCTTCCCAAACAACAACGTCTAAAGTCAACATTACAATGAAGTACATTTCTAAAATTCTTTGTTAGACCCTCCAGTGTTTCACTTGTCATCCCCATTCTCTTCGTGAGGAATCTCTGAAGCTAACTGGATTGCTAGGTATAGCAGCCATATTCCTGTGAGCAGACGATAGATTCATTAGATGATAGTGTCCTATCATAATAATTTACATGGTATATATAATGATTGACATGGAAGCAAACGATACAAATTCATTTAACAATAGTTCGTTTCAGAAAATTACGTTTGTGAAATAAAGTACTATAGAGAATTATAAAACAATTCTGAAGAGGAATTAAAGGTTTTAGCAGCTTTAATTATGGGAAAAGAATTTTCGTTATCAAGTAGCAATATTTTTATACGAAAGAAGGATGACAGGCGAGGATTTTGTGTGTGTGAAGGCTTCAATTGTATATGTCTTGGTCTGTGTGTGTGTGTGTGTGTGGTGTGTGTGTGTGTGTGTGTCTGCATTTGTGCCTGTGTGTTTGTGATGCACTGAGATATATAAACGATTATAATTATTGACACAATTATATTCCAAACTTCTATAGGCGCGGAAGTGGCTGTGTGGTAAGTAGATTGCTTACCAACCACATGGTTCCGGGTTCAGTCCCACTGCGTGGCACTTTGCGCAAGCGTCTTCTACTATAGCCTCGGGCCGACTTAAGCCTTGTGAGTGGATTTAGTAGACGGAAACTGAAAGAAGCCCGTTGTATATATGCATATATATATATATATATATCTATGTGTGTGTTTGTGTGTCAGTGTTTGTTCCGTCCCCCCCCAACATCGCTTGACAACCGATGCTAGTGTGTTTACGCCCCTGTAAGTTAGCGGTTCGGCAAAAGAGACCGATAGAAGAAGTACTAGGCTTACAAAGAATAAGTCCTTGGGTCGATTTACTCGACTAGAGGCGGTGCTCCAGCACGGCCACATTCAAATGACAAAAACAAGTAAAAGAGTAAAAAAGAGAGCGAGAGAGCCCATCTGTACCCAAAACTTCAGTAGCTTGAAGAGGGAGAGGAAGACATGCAGGGGTCTCTAAACTGTTTAATGTATTTGTATCTCAGATAGTCTCCAGTATTCTGGATGACTTCTGCAAAAAGTGAAAGATAAAAATAAATTGAAAATATAAAGCTAATTGTCTGCCAGTATCTGTGTGTGTGTGTATATATATGTGTGTGTGTGTGTGTGTGTGTGTGGTGTGTGTGTGTATGTGTGTGTGTGTGTGTCTGTGTATGTGTGTGTGTGTGTGTGTGTGATGCAATGAGATACATAACCATGCCTAAGTGTTTCTTTAATATAAAACTAAAGTGAATATTAAATGATAATATTAAATGATAATATTAAATGATAATATTAAATGATAATATTAAATGACATAATTTTTCTGTGAAGGAGGTTTAGTCTTCAATGTTTTCAGTCTCGTCCACCACACTACTTCTTTAGCCACCGGGCAGAAGAAACTGCTTTTCCTTCCCCGGCCTAAAGAGGTGGCGGGGGCGAATCTTTACTCGGCTCATAAACTGGGCGGACGAGTGCATGCAGACTAATGTCATCACCCTCGCACACCCCCACATATCCGTTCCGACAACACTTTCGTATCTGTAGAGCTTGTCTTGAACCGGCAGAGCTCCCCGGTAGCACTGCCAGGCCAGGGATTTCTGTAAGTTAAAGACCAGTTAGTTGATTTCCCCCACCAACGCCAAGAGTTTACCCCGATTTTGTCCTTGTACTTTCCCCTCTACTAATCCCCTATAGAAATCCATGGTGGAACATTCAACGCCCACGTTACCCGACTGACAGAAAGCTGTGAGAGCTTGCCGACACTCCAGGTGCCAAGCGCCCTTTCTTGGCCAACGTTTGACTCAGTACTGTAGCTTCATGAATGAGACGAGCTCCGGAAAGACCCGCTTGACAAACAGTCAATCCCCCATGCTCACCGTTAAAGTAACGCAGGAGATGTCGCAGTATCAGCGTATGTCTGCGAATCATTAGCAACGGCATGTCCAGTACTCCACTGAGAGGTTGTTGACAGCAGATGGACCGTCTGATGAGCGGAACACGTCCCTTCTTTAGAAGCGGAATAACAAACGCTCTAAACTTTATCGGCATGGGACTACATTCAGCAGTCATAGATGACGGAAGGGATGTACGCATTCGCCCTTCTGATCGACTCGACCTTCACGAACAGCTTCCTCTCTGCCAATTTCTGGGTGAGATCGACTATCCTGTTCGTCACCTCCCACCCGTTGTTGTCCACCTCGAGGTCTAGAGCAAACCAGAACCCAAGCATTTTAACCTGTCTTTCCGCTTAGCGCCCTACAAACTGTCGGTTTGTATGGGTCTGCCTCTCCATCTGCCGATTTGCAGGCCCACCGACTTCTATTGGATAAGCTTTGCGCCTATCAACGCTTCGTGGACAGTATTATGATGACACAGTCCGTGTTAGCTGATACGAACATTCCACATCCTAAGACATATATATGGAATCTGTATTTCTAATTATATAATTACGATTTGAAAAGTTTCAGTCAGCAGTTTATGATGATTGGCGGTGGAAGAGGAAGAGTTAAAATGAGAGAGGGGTAGAGGGAGTGATAGAAGAAGAGAGAGAGAGGGGGGAAAGAAGAGAAGCAGGGTTGATGTGTACGATTGTGAGTGTGTGTGTACGTTTATGAGTGTGTGTGTGAGTGTGTGTCTGTGTGTGTGATGCAATTAGATACATAACCCTGCCTAAGCTTTTCTTTAATATGAAACTGAAGGGAATATCACATTAACGATTGCATTAAATGACGTAAATTTACTGTGAAGAAGTGAGTGAAATGTTTAGCCGGAAAAATTCCAATAACAATAATAATAACAACATTATAATAATAATAAAAAAATAATATTAATAATAATAATATAAAATATAAAATAATAATAATATAATATAATAATAATTATTATTATTATTATTATTATTATTATTATTATTATTATTATTATTATTATTATTATTATTATTTTTTATCATTATTATCATTATCATTATTATTATTTTGCCAATAGGGCCGGCATATAGGAGAAGATACAGCAGACAAAGGCCTAGAGAGCTGGCAGAATCTCAGTACGTCGGGCGAAATGCTCAGCGGTATTTCTTCTGCCGTTACCTTCTGAGTTCAAATTCCCCCGATTTCGACTTTGCCTTTCATCCTTTCGGGGTCGATTAAGAAGTACCAGTTACGCACTGTGGTCGATATAATCAACTTAATCGTTTTTCTTCCTTGTTTGTCCCTCTGTGTGTTTAGCCCCTTGTGGTAGTAACAACAGGATACAGTAGACATGGACAGTGGGGTTTAACACAGAGACAACGAGTACACAGTTAAAAAATAACAATGAATCCGACAAAAGAATATAACAATGAAGTTCGTAATAGGTGCAGGTAATCCCCTGGAGTTGGCTCAGGTACCCACACCCCAATCCTGAACCACTCGACGCTTCGAGAGCATCTGGGAAGAGCACTCTCCTCCCTCTCAAATTCAGTGGCCCACAGGCGCATTATTAGAGTAGGTCCACTCACACGTACCATTTTCGCTATTCATCCACCTTTTGGCAAATGTACTGGGAGGCAGCACTTCCCTCTGCACCCTCATCTTCCTTTCCAAAGAAAATTTTGAAAAGTTGACGATGATTGGCCGTAGAGAAAAGTCTTCTGCCTTTAGTCCTTTTAACCTGGTCCACAATACAAGCCTTTTTCGCTACTGCTATTAGACAGAAGTAAATTGCCTGACCTTCCGGACTGATGGAAGCGGCTGATCGATCTTCACTACGGACTCGGCCAATAGATAGAACCACCCTACACTTGATAACAGCTGTTCAACATAACTCCACATGTCAGTAATGCAAGGACACTGGACGAGTGCGTGCAGAACGCTTTCATCGCTCTGCGCATATCTCGGGTAGGTCGGTCAGACAGTACTTCCGTGCTTGTAGAGTTTATCTCGAACCGGCAGTGCCCCACGATAGCACTACAAAGCAAGGGACTTTTAGAAGTTATCCATCGTCCCCGTCTTGAAAGTCCTCCCCAACAGACTGGTTAGTTCAATTTTGTCAACGCCTAGCGTCTCTCCAAGTGCTTCATCGCACTTTCCCTCCACTTATCCTCCATAGAACTCAAGAGTGGATTTTCCACTGATCGCATTGCCCACCTGGTAGAGGACAGTTAGTGCCTAGCAACATTGCAGTTGCCAGTAACCCTTCCTCGGTCTCTTCTTGACCCAGGACTGCAGCTTAGTCAAGGAGATGAACCGTGGAAAAGCCTGTTTGACAAACGATGACCACACCTGTTCACCGTTTAGGCAAATGTTTGGAGATGCCGCAGCCCCAGTGCATGTCTTCCACCAGCATGCCCAGTGGTTCCGGAAATCGAAAGCGAAAGCACAAAAACGAAAATGGGAAAAGGAAAAGTAAAAACAGCATTTAAGAGTTCTCCTTGTTAGACCTTGAATTATAAGGCTAAAAAGATATCAAAAATATAATCAAGATTAGACGGAATTTTCCAATTCTATTCTTCAAAATATATTTATACTTGACAACGACTGAAAGTCCCGACCTAGAGTCCAATAGAGAATTAAGCATCTTAGATCTGAATAGGATATGCACTCTTCAGCTAAACAAAGCTTATATTTATTCGATCCATTAACATGAGTTATGGATTCAAATTACTTCCCATCCAGTCACATGTGGTGTTTCGTTTTCTTCAAACTTAGCAAGTTTCGTATCTTTACTTTTGTCCTATGTCGAAAGGGATTATGTGATTGGCATAACGACTTTTAAATTCACCTTTAAATAAGCAAAAATAAAAGAAAAAAGATTATGTGTGTGTGTGTACATGCATACAAAAATAGACCTCATACACATGGATATGTACATAAGCGCGCGCACACACACATATAGGCGTATTTATTATTGTTTCGGTAAGTTGTGTCCACGAGAAAGACACTTCCAGTGCTCTCATCTGAAAAGTACCAGCATTAACCAGGGGTTAACATTGCGACAGACTGGTATCCTGTGTGTTGTATCCTTGTGTGTTGAAATACGTTCGATACCGAGATATACTGGGGGCCTAATAAGCCTGTAGATCAGGCAGAGAATTTAGCTTCGAAAATACTTTAATGTAGACATTCAGGCATGCGCAGTCAAGTGTTTGTGTAACGTTTATGGAGTGAAAGTCGATATGAATATGACAAAAAAAGAAATACCGTATTTTCCGGTGTATAATCCGCTATTTTTTACCTGGGAAATTTAGTGTGCCGCTTAGAGAAATGTGCGCCTAATGTGTGTATTTTTTTTATAAGTTCCAGGAGGAAAATAATTTGTGTATGGAGATCAAATGATTCCACTGACTTTTTCGGAGAAAAGGTAGGTCGATGAAAGACTATTGCTACAGTACATTGGTGCCTGGAAGAAAACAAAGCACATTTGTTTTGTTTTACCTTCATGTTTTGATAATGTTTTTTTTATCTAATAAAGAATTTAATATTGACGGAATGTGTTTGTTGCTGATTATAGTAAGATAAAATCAAAAAAATCAACAATACATCTCATAGTTGAAGAATAAAACATTTTGAAACTACATACACATCAACAACAACAAAGCTAGCTGCGGACCCGTGGTTCCATAAGTCTTTATAAAACACCGGTGGGCTTTATGTGTGGATAAAACCCAAACTTTCCCCAAAATTCGGCCGAGCGGCTTCAATGCCGACGCTTTTTATAGACTGGAAAATACGGTACTTAGTTTCTTGATTGGATTGTAGCTGTTTGTTAAATGTTCATTACTGGATTATTGGCAGTTGAAAGACCTGATAGTGCTAATTAGATAAATGAGTACAAATCTTATCACCTAGATATATCTTGCAAAATTTCGACTTTTTACTGGAATTATTTATATTATTTATATTCGAACTTGTTTGGTATTAACACAACATTTCGACTGATACACCCTCCAGCCTTCTTCAGGTGTTTTGGGGAAATTTCGAACCTGGATTTTCATTTCTAAGGTATTTTTCAATGTTATTATTATTATTGTTCATGTCACTGCTTGGAATCGAACTCGGAATCTTGGTGTTAGTAGCCTGCGCTCTTAAAAACTACGCCATATGCCCATAGGCAATTATGGAGTGAATTTTAGGGCTTATAAATCTAATATTTTTCTATCCTTCCTTAATACCGGTTCTCATATGCTGTTCATATCTGCACTCGGTCTACTTATGGGGTTGTTGTGTCCTAGCATATGTGCTGCTTCTTTTAGTTTTCGTATTTTCAAGTGGTGTTCTCTGTCTATTATTTTAACTTCATCCTACAGGGGGAGGTGGTCTCCATTTTTCCATACATGATCAGCTATACCCGATTTATCAATATCTCCTCGTGTCACAGCTTTGCCATGTTCGTCTACGCTTCTTTTGAGGGGGCGGCATGTTCGCCTTTGTATAACCTACCACAGCAGCATGGGATGGAGTACACGCAGTCTTTGGTCATATCCTCTCCTATTGGTGGTTTTACTCAAAGGATTTATTTGCGAAGTATTGTATCATTCTTGAATACTGTCCTGATATCATATGGGCTGCATATCTTTTGTATATTTTCGTAGAGGCCTTTCACATAGGGTAGACAGACTTTAGACAGTTTATTGGCCTTATCCTCTCTCTTCTTCATAACTGGAGTGGATAGTATACTTTTGTGGTAGTTGTTGCTTAACAGATCGTTATTGAGCTTGGTGTTATCACGATCTCTACTTATATTTTTTGCACGATGTTTTAGGCACTGAGCAATCCCTCTCTTTACACAGTATGAATGGTAGGAATTGAAGTTGGAGTATCGTCCGGTAATGGTCGGCTTGCGGTATACGGATGTCCTGAATCCATACTTGGTGCGTGTTATTAATACGTCCAAGAATGCCAACTGATTGTCTGTTTCCTTTTCCATTGTTAACTGTATGGATGGCTTTATTGACTTCACATGATCTAACAGCACTTGGACATCTTCCTGGTGGGGCCAGAGTATAAAGGTGTCATAAACATATAGTAGCCATGGACTGATTATATCCACAAAGAAGCGGCTCACTGTTTTTTGTGGAATGTTTAAAATAACTGATAAAATCACTGCCTGTCCGGGTGGTATTTGAACTTAGACTGTAGAATTCCAGTATTTCATCTAAAAAACGAAGATAGCCACAAGTCAGGTTAAACCCTTTACTTAACATATTTAAAGCTTACATTGATATCATGAAATTAGAAATAGGAAAGAATATCAATAAAGCTTGAAATCAAATGAAACTAAAAAGGCATCGGTGGGGTGATGCATACGCTACACGCAGTTAATTATTTTCGTAAATCATAGTGTGGCTTACAATGCCTTACTTACCTATGCTTTTAAATTGAACCGAATTAAGCTTTGTAAGTGTTTGACTAAAGGTGTATTAGAAGCGAATCATATTTGGAAACAAAAAGAAGAAAAAGTGAACTAAATAATATGACCGGTTGCTTATACGGAAATTTGTAAGTTCGATTTGTTTTTAAAGATAATCAAACCAAATGTTCATCATTTCGAGCCACTCACACGATGAGTATTTCTGCCAAACGTGATAAAAATCAGTTCATCCGCTTTCCAGCAATTTTACGAAAACAGATAACAGACAAAGGCAAGTGATTAGAATAAATTGCTTTCGTTTACGTGCGCAAGGTAACAGCATTTTCTATTTTCCTCTGTTTCAAGCAATAATGAGGCCCTGAAACTTGTCTAAATTGAATTATTGCAGGTTATACAATGTTTCGGTTTCATAGTGTTGCATTGAAAGGTACAAATATATTTTATTTACAAGGAAATATATTCAATATTATATATGGAGAAAACATTATTGTATGGCGTAAAATCCTAAGACGATTCTTGGAAGCACTTTTTCAGTTTTCACTTATGAGTTTATTCCTGCTGTTCTATCCTCTATTTCATAACCAGAACTTGAACCTGGAAACACAATGAGAAAATCATATAAAATATTAAATTTTAAGCACATTAATTCCTGGGTAGTATACTTTATATATTTATATATTCGAAGCCAGCAATTGCTATGAACTATTTTTTTATACGTAAAAAGATGTCTCTATATAAATATTATGGATGAACAATGCAATTTATATTCAATACAATAGTTTCATTAACTAACTGTACCGAATAAGTTTGCAGGACTATTTTGTAAAATATTAGCAATTTTGGTTCGGGATTATTTTCTGAAAGGAATAACCATATTTATATTGTATAAAAGAATGGATTGTTTCATTGTGTTCTGTTAAAGACGTGTATGTTTGTATGTAGATTTGAAAGTGTGCATAGTAACATGGATTTATGAAAGGATGTATGTATATTTATCTACATCTCTCAATGGATGCATTGTAGTCTATACATGAATGTGTATGTAGCTGTATGGACAGTATTGCTGTAGGTTCATTTTACAACTCTCTCTCTCTCTCTCTCTCTCTCTCTCTCTCTCTCTCTCTCTCTCTCTCTCTCTCTCTCTCTCTCTCTCTCTCTCTCTCTCAGTAGTTGGTTTGCAAGATTCTTGATGTGAACACGTGTTCCGAAACAGATTTCGTTGTACCTTAGGAGGATAATTACGATAATATCTAACACACGCGCACTGGGTCAATATATGTGCATGTATGTATGTGTGCTACAGTTTGTAAACGAAAGAGAACTATAATGAATACATGGTACAGAGTGTTTATTCCAACATCTATTAGAATTGAGGTTCGTTTTCATTGGTCAGTGCGTTTTAATGGATAGTTATTTGCTACACTAGTAGCTGTTTGTTGAATAGTATTATGTTTTGCCGTTCTACCTCTTCTACGTCTTTTATAATTTTCAACTCCAATCTTTAATATTAAACAATTTTGACGTCGTCTCTTGGTAAAGATCTAATTTTTCTTTTGGAGAAATTAAACTTTGTGATACAATATTAAATGTTTCGACGCTCATAGTCTTCATTTCCCTGGACAACTTACATAAATGGATGGCATATTTATTATTTTTCAGGTTATCTTCATGTTTACACTCCGAAAGGATTGCATTATATCTTTGTACGTTTCAGACAGAAGATATTGCATTACACTGATGTACGTTTCAGAATAAGTGTACATGATTTGGGTATCTTTCTTTAAACGTTCTCCGCGTTGCCATGTTGTAACTTGTATATAAAAAATCTACAGGGGTTGGACAAAATATTGGAAACACCTAATATCGTAGCATTATAATTTTGAAATATATATAAAACCGTCAATAGCTTGTACATTTTAATGTTTTTTTTTTTTATTATTAGTGTTGTTTAATATCTTTTGCTAAAATTGCTGTTTCTTTTCAGATATCATCAGGAAAAGGTAACTAGAATTCATTAAAGTAACAGATCAATCGGAATTTCAAAGCAGTCAAATTGTTAGGGCTCGTATTGCAAGTGCGAGCGAATTGCTAGAAAGGATCATAAAAGTACAGCTCCCAAAATTACTGCAGAGCTTAATGACCACCTCGAGAACCTAATTTTCACAAAAACTGTTTGCGAGAGCTGCACAAAGTCGGATTTCACGGAAGGGTTTCAATCAGAAAACCATTACTTCCAAAAACAAACTTTGCAAAGCGTTTAGAGAGAATTAAAACCTACCGAAATGGTCCCTAGATCAGTAGAAGAATGTTATTTTCTCGGACGTGTCATCCTTTACCCTGTTTCCAACCACTGGTCGAGTATGCTTGCAGAGACAGCCAAAAGAAGCATTTGACCCAGACTGCCTTCTTCGAACTGTTAAACATGGAGGAGTATCTGTGATGATCTGGTGAGGTATATCTTGGAAATCCGCCCAATGGTTTCCCTTCATAGCAGAACTAATAGTGAAAACTATTTAAGCATTTTATCTGATCAAATTCATCCTATGCTTGCGGAACTGTTTCTAGAGGGAAATCCAATCTTTCAGATGATAATGCACCAATTCACACAGCTAAAGTTGTTATTGAATGGCACGAGGAACATTCTAGTGCAGTTGACCATCTTACCTGGCCACCACAGTCCCCAGATCTCAATATTTTAAAACATTTATTGTACATTTTAGAAAAAACAAGTAAGGAGTCGATATCCTCCACCATCATCACTACAAGAACTGGAGGCTGTTTTAGTTAAAGAATGGACAAAATTATTTTGGGAACAATTCAAACTTTGTACGAGTCCCTACTTCGAAGACGTCAAGCTATAATTACTGCCAAAGGCGGTCCTACCCCATATTAAAATAAATTTGTTTGAAATTTTAAGGGGTTTCCATTATTTTGTCCAACCCCTATATTTCAAAGTCTTCTAGATCGTTTCTTTTCTTAAGCAATTATACTTAAATGAAAGCGTTTAGGAACTTTACTGTTTCCAGCTGTTTCAGGCGGTTGGTTGCCAGCTATTTCGTTATTCATAATGCAGCTGTTATGCCGTTGGTATCACGTGAAACTTTTAATTATCATTTGTATTGTTTCCGTAAATGAGATTATTCTACGCAAAATGTCAATTGACGAATGTTTGGTGGTTAATATTAATGAATATTTCACCACATTTGACACACTGAGCATGAAGCGGTGTCTTGAAGAATATGGTACATTGTTTATATGTAGTATCCCTTTATTTGAGTCTTCTTTCGGGATAGTACTATTCTGGAGAAAATATTGCTTTGTCCAGGATGTCGATTATTGGAAGATTTCTTTGGATGGCTGCTCTGAGGTTGAATTCTTCAAAACTATTCATTAAATCTTTTCTAAATATCTCTCATCCATACTTATCCTGGTTTCAGAGAATGCTAGGCTATTGTTTCTATACAACCCTATCTCCAAGTGGATGAATTTATTTTGTAGTGTTTCCAGAATGAAATCTAACGACTATTCGAATAATATGGTGATGTTGTAGGATTTTCCTTCTAAAATGGAATAAATTTTCATAATCTTTCTTTAGCTAGAAGATTACATAGACTAATCAAGATTACTCGTATATAAGATCGGAATTTTGGCTTTTTTAAGTTTCACAAAGACATGCGTAAATATGCCATTCCAATGTTCCATTTTATAACCGAAAGCAGAAGCAAGTATTGTTTATACATCACTCCTGTTCCCTTAATTCAAGCTTCATAAAGCTATCATCTTTAGATGAATGATTTTTATATTTCATCTCTATTTATATGCTTTGTATTACGTATTTCTTTTATAAGTGGCTATCCTTTTCGTTGAACAGTTTCTAAACATTATTTTACCAGGGAGTTTCAATTATCAGATTGT
>NW_021836705.1:5000-22689 GCF_006345805.1 Octopus sinensis | reverse complement strand
TATATTTTATTCAACGCTGCTTCTTGCGAATACATTGCTTTAATTCTAGTTTGACAAATCTTTACGCACATTAGCCTTCTAATAATATTCTAATAATATAAGACCCAGTTCGTCCTTTTCCGGCTGATAAAATTCATAACTCACGCCGTGAAAGAACGCTGACGCGCATGACTCCCGTGGTCCAGTGACGTCATTCACAACCTAATGTGTTTTCACATACGTTGTCTAAGAGGAGAAATTTCTCTCGGGATTATTTCCGCAGTGGAAAAGCTTCCCACGTCCGAGTGCGCTCGAGCGTGTTAAATATGATTTCTTTCTCTCTCTCCTCTCTCTCTCTCTCACTCACTCACACACAAACACACACACTCACACATTTATTAAAGGGTGTGTTGTAGGTGTTAATTTCCTAACATATTAATCAGAGAATCATTAAGCTCCCGAACCTTTTTTTCAGACAGCAGAATGCCGAGGCTATATAATAAATATATCACTGCAGTTACTGAATGTGAAGGTCATACATGCTGGTCACTGTATTGAACAAAAAGGTCAAGGTCACACAATTATTGACTGTGAAAAAATTCGCTGTAGATCCTGAATGTCGAGGCTATACACGTACATATCCGTACGGTTTCTGAATAAATACGCGAAAAAAGTTTACCTAGAAAAATATCGAACTTATATAATTTTATTTATTGCCCTTTTAACATTTCTTATTTTGTCTTTGTTTTTTTTTTCTTTGTTTACTCTGACTCTGGTTAATTCGTCATGTGTTTGTGTGTGTAATCGAGGGATAAACAAATGCCTATAAAAGGTAATAGCAGAAACAAGAACAACGCATGGCAGTCAGATTAAAGAACACGAACAAAAAAAAATAGAACATTCGTAAATAAATTTTTTAAGATTATAAAAAATGAGAAACTGGGGGGAGTGGGGGAAAGGAAGGCAAGAAAAACACAAAAATAAAAATTATAAGATTGAGGAAGAAGTGAGGAAAAACAAAATGGTGGAACATTGGTTGACAAGGACGTCATTTTTAGCAATATTTCAATGGTTGCCACTTGTAACAACAACAGTTTTACCATTCATCATCAATGCCAACACACACTGCTAACATATACACACATATATACAAATAAGAATAGACACACAAATACACAGAAATACGTACACACACATACAGATACAAATAGTCACACATATACACAGAGTAATACATAGAAAAGTTATTTATTGTGCAAGGAAAAAGTTCTTCCAGAATGTTCGTTCCAGAGGGATGTATGTATAAACGAACATCTGAAATACTTCAAATGTGATTATACTATTTTGGTCTGTCCCTTCTTTTTTCCTTTCCTTTCTTTAAGCATTTATTTGTTTATTTTAGAATCTATGTAAGCGCATATGGAAGCATTCATCTCTCTCTGGGTCTCCGACTCTCCCTCTGTCTCTCACGCGCATAGCTTCATATACATAAATACACACATACACACAAACGCATACATAAATACACACAAACATGCATACATACATACATATAAATGTTCACACACACACACACAAGTACTTAGCTGTGAGTATGCACTACGCTCTCTCTCTCTCTCTCATCTCTCTCATATATATATATATATATATATATATATATATATATATATAGATATAATATATTATATAATTCAAACGCATTACATAAATACATAAATACATCTATATGTATTACATGCATATGTCTGTATGTATGCGTCTATGGATGGTCGTCTGTGTGTGGTGTGTGTGTGAGTGCGTGTGTATGTATACATATTAAGATAGTGAAAGTGGATACAAAACAAAACGGATGGGTGAAGGGCGAGGGAGGAGGTGCTGCAGACTGCAGACAGGCAGACAGAAAGACGGACAGACAGACAGATCTAGACGGAACAAGGATAAAGAGAAAGAAGAGGCTTTAACAATGAAAGAAAAAATGAGTGGCAGAGACAGAGAGAGAAGGGGAGGGACTGAGTGGGAGGAATGATGATAATAATATTTCTGTACAAAGCGGCCATGTGATTGTGGGAAGATTCTGGCTGTGAAAGTTATAAACAATACATTTGTGTCTCTAATTCATAAGTTCTACTCCAGCTTTGAAGTGTTATTGATGTCGGCAGAGAGAAGTGTGCAACGTACACACGTACATACATATGCGCGTGTGTCCTGTGTGTGTGTGTGGGGTGTGTAATCGAGGGGATATAACAAAGATGCGTGGGCAGTGAACAGTAGACATACTTATACACACAAAAAGATAGATGTTCTTTTAACGAGAGAATGATGATGGCGGTGCGGTGGCGGCTAAGGGCCGTAGAGTAGATATAATTTCCTAGCAAATCGAGTTGGTGACGTGCTTTCTGCCCCTCCCGCGCCAGTTCCAATTCCTCACAAATACCCAAACAGTCAAAGAAACAAAAAGATTAAAGAAAAACAATCAAAAAGTCTGAAACATTAGCATGTCTCACGAGGCAACTGCCGCATGTCGATGTAATCATCGTTAATTATCTGTTTGTTGTCCTGGGCAACTTTTGAACAAACATGTCCAAGTGAAACGCTAACAGGCATTGAATATATACTGCCTCACATACACACGGACATACACTCGCACACAGGCACTCTCACAAACACACACAAATCCCACGCAAGATATGTATTTGCAGATGTTCGCTTAGAGACGTGCATTCCTCAATATATTCATGCTAAAGATTTCATACCGCGACAGGTCTGATACATACACGCATCATATATACACATACATACATACATATACACGTAATACATATATATGCCAACTACATAACGTACACTATATTATGTATACTAATATAACCTGTATCACACATTGGATAATGTAAATATATACTATATATATAACATGGATACATATATATATACATATATATATAAACTGATAATATATTAAACCTATCAATATATATATATATTAAATATATACCTATATATATATCAGATATATATATACGATATATATATATATAACACTGTATGTATATATATATAAACCTATACATATATAGATTATATATATATAAAAACTATATAGTATATATATATATATATAAACTATATATATATATATATATATATATATAAACTATATATAAATACATATTATCTATATATATATATATAAAATGTTCTATATATATATATCATATATCATATAAAATACAGTATATATATATATAAACCTATACATATATATATATATGATCTATATGTAAATATATATATATATAACATATTATATATATTATATAAATATTATATATATATATATATCGTATTATATAAAAACCTATATATATATATATATACCTATATATATCTATATATATATATATATATCTATATATAATATATATATAACACATATATATATATATATAAAATATATAGATTATAATATATATATATATATAAACCTATATATATATATATATAGATATATATATATATATATTATATATATATATATATAATATATATATATAAGATAAACTATATATATATATATAATATATAAACCTATATATATATATATATAATATATATATATATATATAAACCTATATATATATATATATATATATATAAACCTATATATATATATATATATATATATATATATAAACCTTATATATATATATATATATATATATATATATATATATATAAAAACCTATATATATATTATATATAATATAATATATATAATATATATATATATAAAACCTATATATATATATATATATATATATATAAACCTTATATATTATATAAACCTATATATATAATATATAAACCTATATAAATATAAACTATATATATATAAATAAATAACCTATATAAAATATATATTATATATATATAATATGTGTGTGTGTGTGTGTGTGTATCATATATATACACACACAACATTTGTGCATAAGTATTTGTATAATGCTGGAAATATCTTCTGGTTTTCCTTGATATGAAATTGGTGCACATGGCTGCGATGGTGTTCAAAATAGATTAGGATTGAAAGAAAAGAAAACAAAAATAATATACATGAGATAAATGAAATAAAAAAAAAGAAATTACCGTAAAGTAAATTATAAGACAGAAAATGAAATTAGTGAAAAGATGGTATCAGAGTATAGCAAAGTAAATAAGCAGAAATTTGGCTGATAAAGTTTAGCTATTGAAGGAGGACGAACGATGAAACATGGTTGCCGACATGTGCAGACTCTGTTACACTAACTAATACAGAGTCTGCAATAGGAAACCCCCGTTACGTTTACAATAATAAATATTTTACGAAAGGTACATCAGCCATTTTGTGTCGATGTAAGCAGAACTCGTATACGTTTCCATCTCTCTCCCCCTTTCTCCTCTTCTCTTCAAGATCCTCCGCAGAGACACTCTCCCACCACGTAAAGATTCCCAGTAGACTACATGCCATATGACTTGAACATTTGTAGAAACTGAAGACGTAAGCTGATAAACTGAGAGTTCTTTCGACAATCACCAACTATACACACACACACACACAAACACTCTCTCTCTCTCTCTCTCTCTCGCATAGGTGGCAACATGCTCACACTATGCCTATATTTTTATATAAGTATCCATTCATTTCCGTTTTGGTAACTTTATCAACTAGACTGCTTGTAACCCTAGCTTTGCTAGTAATCTCTCTTACCCCATCAAGGTAGTTCTATGTTTTCTTATTGTCATCGGCTACTAGACATTCGTCAACAGCACTGTCATCTATTCCTAAATGTTCCATGGAATGATAAATATACTGAGCATTCTTAGAATACACTTCACAATGATGTTTTCTAAAGAATTCCCGTTGCTCTTCATTTTACTCCGGCAAGTAACACGCTGTTTGAGTACCTTTAAAAATTACTTAAAACCTACAAATTTCATCAATATGTGGACAGGTTTCAATACCAATCTTGTAACAATTCCTTCGCCCTGGTGACTAGTTGTCCATCTCAACCAATTCTGTTTGAATGCTCTTCTTCGGACTTAGCCATTAATCCAACCAACCGTCCGATTACCAGTTTTCCAGTATGTGGTTCTGTTTGTGAGTTGTGTGTGTGAGTGTGTGAGTGTGTGTGTGTGTGTGAGTGTGTTTGTGTGTGTGAGTGTGTATGTGTGTGTGGTGTGTGTGTGTGTGTGTTTGTGTGTGTGTGTGTGTGTTTGTGGTTCTTCAGACACTCTGTAACTAGATGCCATCATCTTGGAACTATTTTCTGATCAATTTATTTGTTTTACTTTCATTTTATGTGACTTTTTTTTGTTAAAAAGCGAATCGATTTTGTCTGGAAGTGTTAAGTGTAATTTAAATTGTTAATTAACGTCACCGTTTCATACAATCTCCGTGGGAATACAGGAATACACACACACACACACACACACACAATATTATATAGATAAAAGGAAGCGAGCTGGCACAAAGGTTAACACTCCGGGCGAAGTGCTTAGCGGTATTTCGTCTGCCGTTGCGTTCTGAGTTCAAATTCCGCCGAGGTCGACTTTGCCTTTCATCCTTTCGGGGTCGATAAATAATGTACCACTTACGCACTGAGGTCGATATAATCGACTTAATCCCTTTGTCTGTCGTTGTTTGTCCCCTCTATGTTTAGCCCCTTGTGGGCAATAATGAAATAGGTATTTCGTCTGTCTTTACGTTCTGAGTTCAAATTTCGCCGAGGTCGACTTTGCCCTCCACCCTTTCGGGGTCGATAAATTAAGTATCATTTGCGTACTGGGGTCGATCTAATCGACTGGCCCCTCCCCCAAAAGTTTCGGGCCTTGTACATAGAGTAGAAAAGAATATTATCTGAGTAATAAAAGACTATTTATCAAGCCACTTGAATATATTTATACACACACAGAGACACACACCGATATATATATATATATATATATATATACACATATATACGATGCTGGGGGGACAGACACATAAACACGCACACACACACGCGCATATATATATATATATATATATATATATATATATATATATATAATATATATAATATATATATATATATATAGACATATATATATACAATATATATATATATATATATATATACATACACATATACGACGGGCTTCTTTCAGTTTCCGTCTACCAAATCCACTCACAAGGTTTTGGTTGACCCGGGGCTATAGTAGAAGACACTTACCCAAGGTTCCACGTTGTGGGTCTGAACCCGGAACCATGTGGTTGGTAAGCAAGCTACTTACCACAAAGCCACTCCTGTGCCCACATACATACACGCATGCATATACATACTCACATTACGAATACACGCATATATGTATGTATACATATGTGTGTGTTTATATTAAGTGTCTTTCTGTTGTCAGTTTTTCTACCTAATAAAACAAGAAATCCGAGAAGTCGCACTCAATTATATCAGTTAATTGACAGATCATTGAGGCAAGATTCGGCAGATAACACAAAGCAAATCAATGGAATTCGGTTCTACAACATGATAATCGATAATGATACACACACACGCACACACAGAAATGAGTAGAGTAAAAGTTCGAAGGTGAAGGTCACGAGTAAGGTTTCTAAACAGTAATAGTTAAAGCCAGGTTGAGTTGAATTAGAAGCTAGCTTTCGGGGGGAATTAACTGGTTCTTCAGATGGCGGTAACGGATGAAAGCTTTCTTATTCTCTTTTGTTGGTCTTCTGTTTTATCTCCTTTCACAATTCATCTCCACAAAGGTTCTGGCGATATTAGAGTTTCGATTACTCTACTTCTTCTTTTTCCTTCGCCTCCCATCATTCATATTTTTGCTATCAAATAATCAGAGAAGTTAGTAGAGGCCAATGGATGAGGTAGCGAAGCGTGCAGATGAGAAAAACAACTCAAAATCATATTTTTCGCCTAATATTACTTCACAGCTTTCATCTTTTTACTTGTCTACCGATGAGATGAAGGTAAACTGCCGTGAACAGAGCCTATTGAGTGAAATAACTCAAGCCTATAGTTTTTAAACACACACACACACACTTGGAATATTGCACTGAAAGGAAAGTAAACATGAAGAACGAAATATGGAGAAAGGCGGAGAGTAAATGCGAATTGCTTTCTTAGAAGCCAGACGGACAATTGTTGAAAGAAAGGATATAGGGTTGATTAAATCAATTAAATACGCGTATTACTGGTATTTTATTTATCAACACTGGGTGGAGCAGACACAGGTGGCATTTTAAATAAAAAAAATTAGAGAAAGGAGAAATGATTAAAAACAATACAGAGATGGGGCGGCCCAAAACCTCTCACCGATATTTTAGTCGATTGTGGACGTCGCACTAGTGTAAATAGGCACACACACATATACATACACATTATGTGTATATACATATAAAACATACACACATACACACACATTATGTGTATATACATATAAAACATACACACATACATATATATATATATACATATACTCGCACACACATACGAAACAATCACACGCGCATAAAGGGATGTGTGTGTATGTGTGAAAGAGTGAGTGAGAGAGAGAAAGAGAGGCAGAAAGAGTGAGAGAGAGAGAAAGGCAGAGAAAGTGAAAGAGAGAGAGGGGCAGAGAGAGTAAGAGAGAAAAAGAGGCAGAGAGAGCGGGAGAAAGAGAGGCAGAGAGTGAGAGAGAGAGAAAGAGAGGCAGAGAGAGAGAGAGAGAGAGAGAGAGAGAGAAAGTCAGAGAGAGTGAGAGGGGTCAATGGCGATTTCTCAATCCGAACCACGTCATCTACTTTTTCTCTTAATTTTGTGCTCGTCATTAATATCCTCGTTCGCCAAAACCTGTGTCAGTCTAAGAGGATGTGTGCGTGTGTGTGTGTGGTGTGTGTGTGTGTGTGCATTATATGCGTATGGTGCCTCTGTATATATGCGTGTGTGTGTGTATGAGTAGCATGTGTGCGTTGTGTGCATGGCTTGGCTGGGTGCGTCGCATGCAATGCGTTGCATGTGGTGTGTGCGTGCGCACAAGTATCAAATAGAAGTTTAATAGTATCTTATTGTGAAAAATCAACGAAGGAGAGAAAATAGCCGAGTTGGAAAGGATGTACGCACGTGTGTGTGTCGATGTATTTCTACAGACAAAATATGACATCGTTAAACTAGTTGTCGACGTTGACAATACCAAGTTCGACTCGGTTCTTTATATTTGATATCGCCGTCGTCACTGATCCATGTCTTGACCTGATACGATAATTACCGGTTTGTATATTTGTGGAGTAATATACGCTCCTTGAGGGGCGTTCTTTTGTCTTTAGTCTCGCACGGACTTCTGGGAACAATGACTGATTGATGAGATTTAGCAAGCTGACACTGTCGTTCGTCGAACAAACATACGTATAAGTGCGTTACTATGCACGAATCTATTTGAATGTGTGTTTGCGTGCGTGCGTGCGTGAGTGAGTGAGTGAGTGAGTGAGTGAGTGAGTGAGTGAGTGAGTGAGTGAGTGAGTGAGTGAGTGTGTGTGTGTGTGTGTGTGTGTGTCTGTGTGTGTTTGTGATCACCATATAAGACTCTCCGTAAAAACTCTCAGTCTTACATCCGTTTCTATTCCTCGTAGTACATATTTTGCCCAGAAGTACACATACGCATACACACACGCACACACATACACAAATACACACACATAAACGTGTGTTTGTGTGTGTGTGTGTGTGTGTGTGTGTGTGTGTGTGCGCGCGCGTGCTTAAAACCCTTGATCATACGTTCGTTCTATGAGAATTAGCTTCGGGCTTAACAACAGCATCAACTCGACCATGACACATTCCCACCCGACTATCCTATAAGGCAGATAGTAAAATCATATATGTTAGCATGTATTAACATACTACACTATAGTAATAGATAGTATTGTTACATAGTATTGTAGAAACATATAGGAGTAAATAGTACAGATTTAAATCTAATATCTATTTACAATGCGGAATCGTCTTAAATAAAAAAAAAATCACCCAAACTTCGCTGGTTGTGGGTTACAATTTTGCATATTATGAAACATGCTTTGAAAAGCTGATAATAAGGTACATATTGACAACTACGGCGAATAAATATGAATGGACATATTATTACTATTACTATTATTATTATTATTATTATTATTGCAGTGATGTGTTTGAGAATGAAAATATTCAGTGTAAATACACAGAAATGATAAATACCAGCTTGAGCAATTACACTTCAATAGAAGTAAATGGTATGTATGATATAGAGGCATTTCTGATAATAATAATAGTAATAATAATAATAATAACAATAATAATAATAGCAATAATAATAATAATAATAATAATAGCAATAATAATAATAATAATGATAATAATAATAATAACAACAACAATAAGAATAAAAATAATTCATACATATATACATATAGGCGTTTTGTGAGGTTAATAAAAGAAGCTTTTATGAAGAGAGTGCATGAGAAAGCTAACTGAAGCTAAAACTGCTTACCCCATGCTGATGGAAGAAAAAGCTAAGGATAAAGACGAGAGAGACACAATCAAAATGGCGAGCTTGCAGCGATATTTTAGCGTATAATATATTGATAATGATCTTTTAAATAGATTTTAGATGAGTTCAGAGCAAGTTCTGCCCAAATATTTAACAAAACTAAAAGAACGACATGAGTGGAGTAAAAAAGAAACAGAATCCATGTTAGCAGCCTGAGGAAATATATATGTGTGTGTGTGTGTGTGTGTGTACATATATATGTATGTGAAACAGAACGAAAAGCAGTTTCTAGAGTATGAAGAAATATATAAAGAAAAGGAATACATTTTTTGTCTTCTCTTGACATACATGAAATTGCACCAAAAGGTCAGTTTGAAGCAGCTGTCAAACGCGCGCGCGCACACACAATATACACATATACTTACGCAAATTCGTATGTATGCATGCATGTATGTGTATATATATATATGTATATATAAACATACATCTACATACATACTTTTACATGTTTACCCATATACATATACACATATACATACATACATATATATATTACCATTGCATTCATCCTATTATACACACACACACAACGTTCATGCTCCCATACTACACCTCCCATTCCAAGCAAATCATAACAGTTCTCTCTTTCTCTCTCTCTCTCTCTCATGTGTGTATGTGTGTGTGTCTGTGTTGTCTTCTCTATATATAAGCCCTCTCTGCCTATATGCGGTCATTCCCATATATTTTTTTAGGTATTTTACATACGGTTATATATAGAATCATATGAAGACGAAATAAACAGGAGCAAATATATGACATTGTACGCATATTATGTGCGTATGAATATTTAGACTAAGTCCTCCACATAGAAATAAGGTCCCTTGTTGACCTTTAATCTTCGGTCAAGTCTCATTGACCAGGCAAGTTTTCGAGAGTCATGGCGTTCCAACCAGCACTGTCCAGTCGATTACGTAATATGATTGCAGTGTGTGTAAAAAATATTGATATTTGAAAATAAAGAGTAACTTTGTATGAGGCAGGTGAGTGGTTGGGCAAAATATTTAAGGTGATGTCGATGAATAGAACCAAGGAGAAAGATATTGCATTACCTTACATAAGTTGGTTAATGGTTCAATATTTCGGGAAAGTTTCTCTTTTCAAATAGAAGTCATCAATAGTAATAAATACTAATTATTTTTCTTTCTTCTATTTGAAAAGAGGATACTCTTCTGAAATATAGCACCATTAAACAACCTATGCAAGGTAATGCAACACCTTTTCTCTTTGATCAACTATTGTTTATCATCTTACGTCTTTTGTCTACATCCTTATCTGCATTGCTCAAAGAATTTTTCTTTAATATATATATATATATATATATATATATTCATAAGAATAATAGCATACATGCAAGCACACGTATTTATGTGCATACACATATACACGCACACATATGAGTATGTGCATATGTAAGCACATATCTATTCTAAGGTGCAGATTTGCAGTAACAATACGTTAACAGCGAATATATCTTTACGTGTAAACGCTAATGCAGATCATATTCTCTTCTTTTCTGGAGAAGAAAAAAAGTCTGCATAAAACATATCTTAGAGGCCAACATTTCTTGAAAACATAAATCGACATTAATGTATACGACTTGAGAAATACTTTGTTTATTATTATTATTATTATCATTACTATTTCTTTTAAAATGACGAGAGAGAGAGAGAGAGAGGGGTAAAGAAAAGCGATTAAATGTTAATTTGAAACAAGAATGGCTTCCATTCTTCCTCATGGTAATTGTCAACAAACAAACAATAGAAGAACGAATGAATGGAATGGAATTAACAACAACAACAATGATGAGTCGATGATGACGATGATGATGATGATAATGATAAAGATAATAATAATAATAATAATAATAATAATAATAATAACGACAATAATAGTGGTGTATAAATAAAACTCGATGATTCAAAATGATAAATATATAAAATGAAACCAATTTAAGATATTGCAAGATGTAATTATTTCAATGTAAGTATTTAAAATCTAAGAGAGAGGGAGGGGGCGGAGGGAGGGAGAGAAGGGGGGGGGTTAATTAAGAAAAGTAAAATGGAGGACACAGATATCATCGTCATCATCATGATTCCATAACAATCGCGATTACGATCACAATCATCACCATTTTAGATAAATAATCTCCATTTTATGTATATAAACATCTGAATGAATGAAGCGATTGAAAAAGTCCCGGTCGAAGCTAAAGCATACATTGGCATAGAAGGCTTTGAGCGGATCATATGAAACTCCGTTACTTTGCCAGGGACTCATTTTATTGCTACCCGTTTGTCAAATGGCTAAGTCAACTAAGAGCAAAAGGACGCAATTCACCTATACGGTAATCCCTCGCCGTATCGCGATTCATTATTTAAGCTTACGTCGATTCCTCTGTGGTGTTGTTTTGCATTTATAACAAAATAAATATATACAAATTATAAAAATAATATTAAAAAAAATATACAGTACAGTACTGTTTCTACTTCGCGGATTTTCAACAATCGCGGGTGGGGTGGGGATGGAACGTAACACCTGCGATGGCCGTTGGAAATACTATCTAACATAATAGGTTTTCGTTCGACACTTCGTTTATCTTATGTCACCTTCTCTCTGTCTCCCTCATATATACGTAAGAAAATTAAAATTAAAAAGAAAATTAATTAAATATGCAAGTTATTCACTTCTGCCCAACCGAGATTCTTTCGTCTTCCATGGCAAATTCCTCACCAAATGCAAAGAACGCAATTAAAATGCTCCGTTGCTTTTCTAAATTATCCACGAACAGAATTGCAAAATCTGTCGATGCTTGACCGTCACACTTCATGAGATTCAGCTCTCGCTAGTTCCAGGCAGCATCGTACAGCAATTACCTTTGACAATGATAACCTTATTCTCAGGTAACTTCCTCTGTATTACAGCAATACGAAAACTGACTCGGCAAGCTACGTAGAATCCTATCACGTGACTAGGCTTAACCAGTGGGGCACAACATTGTATTTACACCTACAAATATAACACCTTTTGCCATCTTTCACACTTATCCTATACAATATCCAAAGGACCAAGGGCGGCGAGCTGGCAGAATCGTTAGCACGCGGTATTTCGCGTGCTAACTTAGCGGTATTTCGTCTGTCTTTACGTTCTGAGTACAAATTCCGGGGAGGTCGACTTTGCCTTTCATCCTTTCGGGGTCAATAAATAAAGCACCAGTTGCGTACTGGAGTCGATCTAATCGACAAGCCCCCTCCCCAGAAATTTCGGGTCTTGTGTCTAGAGTAGAAAAGAGTATCCAAAGAACTGGATGCATATACTCCTGCGTGTGTATTTGCATAAAACTGAATAACAAGAGGGTAAATCACCAATTCCCAGTAAATATTTAATATATTTCTTGTGCAACGTGACCAGGTATTCGGTTCGACGCCCTACCGATTCTGTAGACCAGCCTCCCGTTATCATTAACTATCGCAATAATATTACTTATTTCTAATTAAACAATATTACTTATTTCTAAAACAAAATACGAAGCAATGTTCAGTCGACATCGACATACTGCTATAAAACAGACAATACAATATGGCGGAAATATAGTTGTCGCCATTTTCCTCTCGTTTTCGTCAATTTTTTAAAAACATTTTATTATTTTTTTCCTGGCTTTCTTTACTATTGCTACTAGTAATCACACACACACACACACACACACACACATTTTCTATTGTTGATATTTGTATCCGTTACTTTTAGTAATCATTTGTTTATTTATTCGTTTCTTCATAGAATGAATATTCCATTAAAAGCGAACAGACAATATGGAATGATGTCAAACCAGTCCCGCTGATCGTATTTCTACTCACTGTGTGACAAGCGGAACAATAGCCGAGAGCAAACACAGCGATAATAATGAGAAGGATAGGACGGAAAGGTTAACAGTGAAGAAGAGATGGAGAGAGAGAGAGGGGGCGGGGAGAGGAAGACGGCGGGGAATGAAAGATTTTGGGGTGTAGAGGTTGGGGGAGGTTGATTAATTGGGAAGATTAAGAAGACATGGGTAGAATGATCAAATGTAAGGAGGCATTAACCGCTGCCGTCTTCGCAACAAAATCCACAATAACATTTTCTTTCTAAATCTGGCCCAAGGCCAGCAATTTGAAAGGTAAGGGGTAAGTTGATTGCATTGACCCCAGTGTTCAGCTGGTATCGATCACAAGGGGATGAAAGCTAAAATCGACTTCGACACCATTTGAACTTAGAATGAAAAGATCCGAAAGAAATACCGCTAAGCATTTGGTTAGGCGCGCTAAAAATTCTATTAACTCGCCGTCTTAATAATAATTTCCATTCTACAGTTGGAACAAGGCCTGGAATTTAGGAGGAGAGTCAGTCGATTGCATCCCACTGGGGCTCGACTGGTTTTTATTCCGTTTGGGCTTTAAAACACTATCTCTAAGCCGGGTACGAGTCAACTATTGATCCTTTTTCTGTAAACTTGTGACCAAGGACCATTTTTTAAAAAATGATGTGTGTGTGTGTGTGTGTGTGTGTGTGTGTGTGTGTAAGCATAAAAGTATATATGTGTGTGAGGTATGTTTACATTTAATATACATCTAAAACGTTCAGTGTAGAGGCATCAAAGAATATGCAAATAGGTCTCTGTTGACGATTCAACTCGAAGAGAATTAGATAAATTATAATACTTCGTTTTTTGTATTTGCTATGGAAGATTCTCGATATGAATTCATTTGTTGAAATGGGTCTTGGGAAGGTGATTAACCAATAATAATAATAACCACATGCACTGGTTCAGAATCTCTTCTTTAACTGATTAGCTATGTAACTGACTTACTAACTATACAGGCGTGTGTGTGTTTATTATTGGCGTATTGACCTAGCCGAGACAAATTATAATCTATCAGGTTAAAAAGAAACCCTCGAATGAATAAAAAAAGAAACTCAGAAACCTACCAACGACATTGCCCTACGAATCATCGGTAACCCAGTAATTACTCTCCCGTAAACTTCTGACTGTAAACCCTCTCAATCGGACGCTTTAGTCGTACAGGCGAGAAAGTAAGTTTGTTTACGTTTAGAAAATACCTCA
The DNA here is from genome assembly GCF_006345805.1 of Octopus sinensis. Lineage (NCBI taxonomy): Eukaryota > Metazoa > Mollusca > Cephalopoda > Octopoda > Octopodidae > Octopus > Octopus sinensis. Next base: position 8,006 of record NW_021836705.1, on the reverse strand, counting down.
TTACTGTGTAACGGGTGTCCTGGAAGCAATCAAAGAAACCCTCGTTATCATTGTTTAATGTTGCGAGTTTAAAGAAACGATAGAGAGTATTTAACGAAATTGGCTCTAATTTCTTCTCTACGCTTCAAATCTTTAGTCGAATTTCTGTGCGATGTTTCTTTAAATTTTGGCACAAGTGACGATGTCCTGCACCAGTCCTGGGTTCGACTATTCTATTACTAGTGGCAATGGTTCTCAATAGATAATTATCGACAATCGATTCCACCTCAAATTCCTTTTATGTCTTATCAAAAAGACAACATTAATACTCCCCAACAAACATACGTTGGTGTTGTTAATTATCAGTAGTGCCGCCGCCACCGCCATGATAGTTAAAGTAATTGCTATTGTGCATTTATCGTTTGAAATCAACCGGAAGTAATTCAGTAATTTGAGCCATCTTTATTCTCACACACCACACACACATATATGTTCACGTCTTACCCCACCTTTTTTTGTTGTCTCCCCGCTTTTATTTAATATCTTTCACTCACAGCGAGGCGTAACCCTCGACTGATGGCACCAAAAGAAAAAACGAAAAGGAAAAAGACAAATCATTAGAAGCAAACAAAACAGTTTAAAGAAGGCCAAGTGCGTCTCTTTGTGCCTTTCTTCGTTGGCACCGTTTGCCATTTCTGTCTGAACAATTAATAGTGGGAGAGACGGAAGAACAACAAAATAGAGAATTACCAAAAGAACTAAAGGACACGTGAATATAAAGAATAAAATGGAATTGAGGAAATAATGGTGGTGAGATGTAGGAGGCGGGGGGGGGGAGAATCGGTTGGTGAATATAATGAATAGGATGAGGGGAGGGGAGGGGCTGCATCAGGAACATTTGTAACAGATATCTATTAACAGATTATATTTAATACAATGAAATTAAATAATATTTATGCGGCTTAGTTTAAACAAATAGAATTAAATATATTTTTTGATAGTATTTACGTATTAAAAGTAGGGTTTGATAGTAAAATCGGTAGAGAGCTGGAAAAAATATCTCGCATTTTTCATAAATAAACGTTGAAGCGCCGAGTGAGTTGGTATTCGACAGAAAATTGAAGGAAAGCTCAAACGTAGAGTAGCAGTGAAAAGAGCTTGGAAGATCGGGTAGATACCCTAAGAAGACGGAGGTAAAGTGGCCAGAGAATCAAAAGCTGTACCTCTGAAATTCCAGCTGAAGTACAAGGTTCGAGTGTCGGTAGCGGCTAATTGGCCACTTTTCCCCCAGTCTTCTAAGGGTATCTACCCGATCTACTAAGCTGTTTCCATAGCTATTCTGCGTTCGAGATTTACCTTCATTTCATGTAAAATACCTTGTTTTAGCTTTTAACGACAGCGTCTTATCTAACGAACTCAATATTATCAATATTCTACAATATTCAACTTTGTCTTCTATTTTCCTGACGTAGCTAAGATAGGTACCAATATTTAATCAACTATATTTCACATTTCACATTGTTCTGTACCGATTAAGTTCACAGCATAAAATACAAAATAAGCATCCAGTTGATCAACATCTGCTCTTTGGTAGTTTCGGGTGTGACAATTCCATTTCGAATGTACCATTCCAATTCTTATGATTGGAATCTTCCCTCCATTATCGGTTTCAAAGGGGCAAGTCGATCGTTACCAGTGCTCAGTTTGTACTTTATTTATCGACCCTAAATCTTACCTAAAATACCAAAATATGTGAAACGCGATCGCATAAGCTACGCTGTATCCGGCTTGAACCTAAAACGTGTTCAGTAAACTGTTTGGTTTTGTTTGGCGTCATGAATTTTATTTACCAGAACAGAGATTTGTTATTTTAGGCAAGATTTGAGATCGATAAAATAAGTGTCTGTTGAGCATCACGATGGATGTGATAGACTTGCCGTAAAATATATTCTCGTTTTCGTCGCCACATCGATTCTTGCCAACTCCCCGCCCGCTATTGTTTATTGTTTCTGCTTTTCAAATCAATAAATTCTTGCAAGTATTTCCAAAGTAAATTTTTCTGTTGATTGAGCTAACATCTAAGTTAACTCGATCTAAGAGAATCTGGCAGACACATGAACCCATTAGGTATTTCACTGGCAGAATCTGTGTGACACACTGTCCATGGCAAGGGTGTACCTTCTGAATTGCAAGTACAATCCATTTCACGGGTTTTGATACAGTTTCTATTTATCGGGTGTCGCTGACAAAATATGAGTCGACCCAAGGCTATAGAAAGTAACATTTGACCAAGATGGCACACAGCGACATCAAAAGCGGAACCTTACAGTTGCGAAGTGAGCATCTTAACCATTCAGTCACATTGCACTTACTCTCTGCCTGCCTGCTTGCCTGCCTGTCTGTCTCTCTGTCTCTCTCTTCTCTCTCTCTCTCTCTCTCTCTATATATATATATATAATATATATATATATATATAGAGAGAGAGAGAGAGAGAGAGAGAGTGAGTGATACACACGCGCCAGCAAAATATGTAAAAATAATACTAAAAGTCATTCTTTGAATTACTCCTCCTCATCCTATTTCTCTCTCTTTCTCTCTCTCGCATACAGAATGAAAAAGAGCAAAAAATAGAGATATAAGGTAATTTGAAGAATACAAGAAAGAAAACTATGAAAGATTGTATATTAAGTTGTGTTTAATGATTAAAATCAGATAAGAATTGAAAAGGTTGAAAATTTTAAAATGTTCCAATGACATTGAAAAAGTTGAGGGCTTCAAGGCACAGATAATAATAATAATAATAATAATAATAATAATAATATAATAATAATAATAATAATAATAATAATAAAATGCCCTAATGCAGTACCAGGCAGTGGCTCTCGTGGCTTCTAATCTTAACTGATAGGAAATATTATCATGTACATTGTTTTGTTTTGGTATAAAAGATGGGCTACAGCAAATATTCTGCCCAATACCACAGATTTGCTTGTCAATTGTTTGACCTTAACCAGATGTGCATCTCTG
>NW_021836704.1:0-22500 GCF_006345805.1 Octopus sinensis | reverse complement strand
CGAGACATAGTTTTCAAATAAGGGGTGTCTCTACAAAGAAAGACTGTATGATAGAATTATAGTCTCGGAATTCTTGTTGTAAGAATTCTTGTTCAACTAGTTCACTTTGTAACAAGAAAAATATACTTCCATGACTGAATTTTGAAGTCATCTTTGATTATTTTATTCAATGTATTACCGACTTGTTTGGAGGGATATAATATTTCTCAGACAAACCTAGTTGGCATCAGTTTTGACCGTTGCGATACTGTGGTGCCTTTTAATTTACTGACCATGCGTTTTGAAAGTTGACTCTTTCAGAGTTCAAACCACATAATATACATTTTTATCATAGATAATATATGATTTATCATGCAACAGAAGTTTACCCTTAAACATCACCTTGTGTACACTTTAAACAGTGTATATCAGACTTTTTTTTATTTTATTTTACTTGGTGCCACACTGGGGATCAAACGAAATAATTCTGTTGCAGTTCCTATAGAAAATAAAATATTACCACCAGATTTTTGTATGCATGTCTTTTAAAAACTATGTCTTAAAGTTGGGAATTTATAAATGATATAGATTTCGTCAAATGTGAACAAACATAAGTTTGTTTTTGAAGCGTTGAAATATATTGTAGAACAAGAAGAAAGATATATTTTTCAACACGTAAATACTGAGCAGTTTATATAAAGGATACAATCGTTTTAAGAGCAGAAACATTTGCCGGCAAATTTTTCTACCCCTTACGACTACCCTTCCAAAGATCTCATATTCCAAAGATCTCATATTCCAAAGATCTCATATAATGATCTCATATTATGATAAACAGTACATGACCTTACAGGTGGGGGCCCTGTTAGAATTTTCTTCTGGTCGAGTAGCCCATCCTGTTCAAAAGGTCCCTGAATAAGGATTGTTTAAGGATGTTGAACGAAACACCCATGTTGCCAAAGATGAATTATCCAAGCCTCCAAGAATTCCTTTCAACACACAGCTATGATGCTCCCCCACTACTTCTGCTCGCGATCACTAAACAAGTTAAAGTCAAACAACTGACCAGAAAATCTGTGGTATTGAGCAGAATATTTGCTGTAGCCCATCTTTTATACCAAAATTATTATTATTATTATTATTATTATTATTATTATTATTATTATTATTATTATTATTATTATTATTATTATTATTATCATCATCATTATTATTATTATCATTATTATTATTATTATTGTTGTTGTTGTTATTTAGTCATCGAAAAAGCTGGTTTGTCTACCATGCTAGACAACGATGGACATATGACTGTTTTTCGCACCAACTAATTCGGCTTCTCTCAAGACTTGAGAAGCGACTTTTACAAGAACCTGCTGCAAGGAGGAGACGACTGTGCGAATGGTGAGTAGGCCTTACCACATCGCGCATTATTTATGTATTATATATATAGATATATATATATATATATATATATATATATATATATATATATATATATATATATATATATATATATATATATATATATATATATATAATATATATATGTATGTATGTATGTTGATGTATGTATGTGTATGTATGTGTGTGTATGCATTGACCTTTACGGTATAAAAAATAAGTTATATATACCAGCGGTGGTGCCCCAGCATGGCCGCAGCCTTCAGGCTAAAACATTTTTAAGGATTTAAGGATGCATACCATACATACACACAGACACACACACACACACACATATATATATATAAATGTGTGCATGTGCTTTTGTATGTGTGTACGTGTGTGTGTATGTGTGCGTGTGTATGTGTGTGTATCAATGAATATATTGCATGAAGTGTCTCAAAAGGGGAAGAAACCGTTGCATCAAAACTACCCCCATTCTGTATGTTACATTTGATCTTTAACTCCAATCCCTACCCCGACCGTACTTTTTATTATTTCTTGTCCACCCAGAAACTCTCCACTTTTCTTGGCTTCCAGGTTTTAAAACCATATTCTTTTGCCTTCTATGTTCCAGTTATTATCAAGAACCATATTTTAGGAAACGTCATTTGTACGGCACCAATCGTAGGAAACGTTCGTACGCCAAACATTCTTAAAGAACATTTGCAGCTGAGCAGAGACGAAGCCGGAAAACTGTTTGTTAACAATGCTCAGATGGTTGTCCGCGATGTTCTTACTACCAACGGTGTTATCCATATTATTGATGAAGTCTTAGTTCCAGAGAGTGGTAAGTCCTACTAATCTCTAATCATCTCTCTTTTTTTATGAATGAAAATTGAGCTCCTAACAAAACGAGGCCAGCACGGTCCTATTAATTGATTCCCACAAGACGGCGAGCTGTCAGAAACGTTAGCACGCCGGGCGAAATGCTTAGCGGTATTTCGGCCGTCGCTATGTTCTGAGTGCAAATTCCACCGAGGTCGACTTTGCCTTTCGTCCTTTCGAGGTCGATAAATTAAGTACCAGTTACGCACTGGGGTTGATGTAATCGACTTAATCCGTTTGCCTGTCTTTGTTTGCCCCTTCTGTGTTTAGCCCCTTGTGGGTAATAAAGAAATAGGTATTTCGTCTGCCGCTACGTTCTGAGTTCAAATTCCGCCGAGGTCGAATTTGCCTTTCATCCTTTCGGGGTCGATAAAGTAAATATCAATTGCGTACTGGGGTCGATCTAATCGAATGGCGCGGCGCCCCTCCCCTAAAATTTCAAGCTTTGTGCCCAGAGTAGAAAAGAATCCCCACCCAACAGCCTCTAAACCTTTTTTATTTCGGTGTTCTTTTCTATTGAAGAGCGTAAGCTCGAAACGTAAAAGACTTTCCCGAGCGTTATACTAATACATCTGTTTGTTGTTTACACACCCGTCTTCGTTTTTTGTTTGTTTTGTTTATTGGAAATTCGAACTACATATGTATACACGCATACGCGCACACACACATACACACATACACACACATGTATATCGGATACGAAGACAGAAAAACATATGCACACACACATACACACTCTTATATGTGTGTATATATATATGTGTATGTATGTATATGTATATATGTGTATGTATGTTATATATATATATATGTGTGTGTGTGTGTGTGTGTGTATGTATATATGTATGTATGTATATATATATATATATAATACAGATTGATAGATATACATACATAAATATATATATATATATACGACGGGCTTCCTTCAGTTTCCGTTTACGGAACCCACTTATAAGGCTGTGGTCGGCCGGAGGGTATAGTAGAACTCACTTGCCCTTGGTGTCAAGCAATGGAACTGAATTCAGAACCACGTGGTTGGGAAGAAAGCTTCCCTCCATATAACCACGCCTGTACCTGTTGAACAATATTAAACCAAGCTAAACGTAGGCATCAGAGAATCGACCGCAACATCAGCAATGACAACACACTAATAAATACAACTTAAATAATATGAAGTAACTAAGACAATGTTCCTTTTTTTTTTCTTTGTTCCAACAGCCAAGAATTTCCTGGACATTGCCAAAAGTAAGAACGCCGATATCTTCGCAAACCTGTTTCGCGACAAAGAATTAACGAAATATTTCTCGCAACTCAAGAATATAACAGTTTACCTACCAACTAATGAAGCAATGAAGGTAAGTAGAAAAGACCAAATTTTACACACACACACACACACACACACACACGTTCATACATGCATGCATACATACACACATGTGTGTGTGTGTAAGCCGTTTATCTATGAATTTAATATTCATTTATCCTTGTATATAAATGTGTGTGTGTGTGTGTGTATGTGTGTGTACATACGTATGTATATATATATAGTTGTATGTCTGAATATACTAATATATGTATGTATATACAATATGTATATATACATATACGCACACATATATATGTATGCATGTATGTACGTATGAATATGCATACGTATATATATGTATATAAATATGTATATATGTAAGTATATAATGTGTGCATATACATATATATAAAGAGAGGGAGAGGGGAGAGAGAGAGAGAGAGAGAGAGAGAGAGATGTCTTATATGTTCGTCTCTTTTCAACTTCTTAAGATTTTGGCGGTGACGTCGCTAATATTTTGTTACATTCTTAGAGATCTTGGACCCTGTTTCAACAACCCTTAATTCTATTCTCAGGTAGTGGATGCCCTGTACAAAAATGCCGACGTGAAAAATAACGAAGCTTTGATGGAAATTTTGAAGTACCACTTTGCGAAAGGTGTCCACAGCTGGTCGAGAATGTACAACAACATGGAGTTAGACACACTGAACAACGATGGCAAAAAACTTCGCATCAATGAATACGTCAGGGTGAGTTAATTCGCGAATCATTTTTATTATTATTATTATTATTATTATTATTATTATTATTATTATTATTATTATTATTAAGGTGGCGGGCTGGCAGAATCGTTAGCACGCCGGGCTATAATGCTTAGCGGTATTTCGTCGCTGCCGCTACGTACTGAGTTCAAATTCCGCCGAGGTCGACTTCGCCTTTCATCCTTTCGGGGTCAATTAAATAAGTACCAGTTATACACTGGGGTCGATATAATCGACTTAATCCGTTTGTCTGTCGTTGTTTGTCCTTTCTGTGTTTAGCCCCTTGTGGTTAGTAAAGAAATAGGTATTTCGTCTGCCGCTACGTTCTGAGTTCAAATTACACAGAGTTCGACTTTGCCTTTCATCCTTTCGGGGTCGATAAATTAAGTACCAATTACATACATACTTGGGTTAATGTAATTGACTAATTCCTTTTCCCAAGTTTCAGGCATTGTGTCTATAGTAGAAAGGATTATTATTATTATTATTATTATTATTATTATTATTATTATTATTATTATTATTATTATTATTATTATTATTATTATTATTATTATTATTATTATTATTATTATTATCATTGCTATTATTTAGGCGGTGAGCTGGCAGAATCGTTAGCGCGCCGGGCAAAATGCTTAGAGGCATTTCGTCTGTCGTTACGTTCTGCGTTCAAATTACACCGAGGTTTACTTTGCCTTTCATCCTTTCTGGGTCGATAAATTAAGAACCAGTTGAGATCGGGCGATCTTCCAGCGCAAATCAATCAATGCTGTTGACTGTATTTTACATTAAGCTATTGCTTTATAAGATTTATTTAGAGTTGCCCCTCTTGAGTATTTCTCATTGATAAAAGCCAACTAGCTTGCAATATCGATGTCTGGGAATCCTGGCAGATGGCGACACTGAACAAATAGGGTGTTTTCACAGGTTTTTACCACCAGAGAAATATCTTTCCTAACATAGCTGCAGTAGATATGCCTTTTAACAGTTGAAATATGTCAAGCATATTTTAACTAACGTAAATTTTGCTTATACCTAAACACTGCTTGGCGCTAATATTGCGTTATTTATATATATTGGTCGTTTGTATTTCTACACCAGTTTTCCTTCAATACCAAATGGACTCACACTGTGCAGTGCGTCAGAACTTTGACCGGTCCAATCCGAACATGCAATGGAATCGTTTATCTAATTGAAAAGGTAAATGCTGTTCAGACCAAGTTTTGTTTCATTTCTCTCTTCACACCTTTCTTACTTTGCTTCATTCATAACTATCTATCTATTTCTCTGTTGCTCTGTCTGTCTCTCTCCTCCCTCACTTTCTGTCTGTCTGTCTCGCTCCCTCTTTGTCTGTCTGGCTGTCTGTTTCTCTCTCTCTCCTCTCTCTCTCTCTCTCTGACTGTCGCTCCCTTTATCTATCTATCTATCTATCTATCTATCTATCTATCTATCTATCTATCTATCTATCTATCTATCTATCTATCTATCTATCTACCTATTTATCTATCTATCTATCTATCTATCTATCTATCTATCTATCTATCTATCTATCTATCTATCTATCTATCTATCTATCTATCTATCTGTTTCTCTCTCTCTCTCTCTCTCACACACACACGCAAACAAACATACTCTATCCTCTGTCTCTGATTCTCCCTCTCTCTATCTGTTTATCACTCTCTTTCCCTCCCTCTTCGATTATTTCCTCCTCACTCTCTCTCCCCTATCTATCTATATATCTATCTATCTATCTATCTGTCTATCTATCTATCTATCTATCTATCTATCTATCTATCTATCTATCTGTCTGTCTATCTATCTATCTATCTATCTATCTATCTATCTATCTATCTATCTATCTATCTATCTATCTATCTATCTATCTATCTTCTATCTATCTATCTGTTTCTCTCTCTCTCTCTCCTCCCTCACTTTCTGTCTGTCTGTCTCGCTCCCTCTTTGTCTGTCTGGCTGTCTGTTTCTCTCTCTCTCTCTCTCTCTCTCTCTCAGTCTCTCTCTCTCCCTCTCTCCTTCGGTCCATCTATTTTTTGTAGTGTCACATGGTTTCATGTCAAAAATAATTACTCCTCTCATTTTCAGATGTTGACTCCACCTGAAAATGATGTGATGACCATCCTGAGAAAAGACTCACGTCTGACAACATTTGTCAACGCTCTCAACAAAACTGGTCTGATTAATCAAATCCAGAACAAAACCGAAGCTTTCACTATCTTTGCCCCGACCAATGATGTAAGTAAACAAGGATTATAATGTTCGTAAACGTACAAAAGAAGAGCGAGAAAGGGAATGGGTAGTCAGGTGGGTTGCGTTGCTTAATTCAAGTTTTAACGCATGATTCAATTCAAACGCTAAACGACGTAGCATCAAAGAAGTCTCCGATATTCTGCTATTGACGTAATGAAGCCAAAAACCAATTATCTCCGAAACTCTTCGTAGAAACTTGACCCAGTGCTGAAGGTCCAATATTTCGTATATTAATATGTCTATGTAAAGAATGCAATCAAAGATACTAAAATGGGTAATGAGTGTATATACATATTTCAGGAATTATTGCTCCTTCCTCAGTATCCAACTCATTAATCATTCACGAACACATTGCTTAGATGGCTACTAAATACAGCGGTGTTGTGTGTGTGTGTGTGTGTGTGTGTGCAACGGTGTTTCTAACGTACCTTCATGTAATTAATACAATAAAATTCTACATTGCCAGGCTTTCAACAAGTTAAATGCTCGACAAAGGGAACAAGTGGAGTCCAACCCTTCAATTCTGTCGGCGTATATATATGACAGTAAGTATCGTTTCTTCAACTCTATTGCCTGACATGACTTATCTCTCTATGAATATGTGTATGTGTTTAGGTATGTATGTATGTATGTTATGTATGTATGTATGTATGTATTGTATGTATGTATGTATGTATGTATGCGCGCATTTATGTATGAATGTATGTATGTATATTTGAATGAATGTATGTATGTGTGTATGTATGAATGTATGCATGCATGCATGTATGCATGTACGTACATATGTGTGTGTATGTGTGTGTATTATGTATGTATGCATGTATGCATGCATATATGTGTGTATGTATGAATGTATGTGTGTATGTATGAATGAATGTATGTTTGTATGAATGAATGTATGTATGTCTGTACGTATGTATGTATGTATGTATGTATGTATGTATGTATGTATGTATGTATGTGTGTATGTATGTATGTATGTATGTATATATGTATGTATATGCGTGCATGCGTGTATGAATGTGTTCATGTAGGTGTATATGTTCGCCATAAAAATCACCACAACATCCGTGACTGAAACTCGATGTTCCACGCACACACACACACACATATATATGTATATATACACACATACGTACATACACATATATGCACACCACAGACATCACACACACACACACACACACACACACGCATGTTTGTATACATGCAAAGATATATACACACATGCATACAGATACACGTTATATACTGTATATATCTAATTATATAAGTGTTTGCCAGCGTATGTGTACGCGTGTTCGTGTGTGTGTTGTGAGGGAGAGGGAGAGAGAGAGAGAAAGTGTGAGGGCGGAGAGAGAGAGAGAGAGAGATAAAGAGTGAAGGCGGAGAGAGAGTGAGAGAGAGAGAGAAAGTGTGAGGGCGGAGAGAGAGAGATAGAGAGAGAGATAGAGAGAGAAAGTGTCAGGGCGGAGAGAGATAGATAGAGATAAGAGAGAGAGAAAGTGTGAGGGCGGAGAGAGAGAGAGAGAGAGAGAGAGAGAGAGAGAGAGAGAGAGAAAGTGTGAGGGCGGAAAGCGGTAATGTGATTATATCCCTTTTAAAAAAATTCATTGAACTATAGTTTACTAGCGTCAAGGGAAACTACTCTCAATTAAAATAAATTAGTACTGTTTGAATTACTTCCCTTTGAACATGTTGCTGATCGCACTCACAATCTAAGGATTCCCTTTTGCGTCTTGTGACACATCGTTTCTCTCTCTCCGTCTATCTCACCCCCCTCTCTCTCCCTCTCTCTCCCCTCTCTAACTCTCCTCTCTCTCACCCTATCTCTCCCTCTCTCACCCCTCTCTCTCCCTCTCTCACCCCTCTCTCTCCCTCTCTCACCCCTCTCTCTTTCACTCTTCCCCTCTTCCAGTCTCTCCCTCCCTCTCTTTCACTCTCCTCCTCACTCTTTAAATTTACCCCTCTCGCTTTCACTCTCTCTCCTCTCTCTATCTTTCACTCTCCCTCTCTCTCTCTTGACTTAAATCCATTTTTACTTTTCATCTCTTCACAGCTTTTCTTTCTTAAACACACAACACAAATACACACGCACACGCTTACTCTCTTCCTCTCTCTCTCTTTCTGACACACTCCCTCGCTCATTTTCCCTCTCACAAAAACAACAAACCCCCACTCTTTTTTCCAGCTTCACTCACCACACTCTCACTCTCACTCTCTCTCTGTTTCTCTCCTCCAACAGCTTCCGTCTGCTGCTCCAGCCTGGAAGGTAGCGGCTTCCGTTTCCGCGGAGGACACATCATATCCTGCGACAACATGGCAACCGACGGTGTGGTCCACATCGTCGACAGAATCAGCGTCAGGAAGCGACACTCCTGGTGGCACAGATTCTTCTCCTTCGACAACATCTTCTAAACAAAAACAACATCGCAGAAAAATATAAACGCACGAACAGACGTGAACACATATACACACATGCTTCCTTTTGTAGTCACGAACAGAGTTTGATCGACTGACACACAGACAGACAGATAGACAGACAGACAGACAGAGAGACAAACAGATAGATACAATGAATATACATATATACATACGCAGCACACACACATACACACATATATATGTATATATATATGTGTATGTAATATTATATAATATATATAGATATATTATATATATATATATATAATATATATATATATATATATATATATACACATACATACATATTTACCATACCTATATACCACACGGTACATATATATACATATATATAAATGGTAAAATTTATTAAAAATAATAATGTATACCAGTGGCCAGCGTGGGTAAGAAATGTCCGTCGACCACAAATATTTTTATAATATATACGTGTGTATAAAATTATACTGAAAGGGGAGAACCATGCCGGAAAGAGATGTCAAATCCCCAAACCACGAAGAAAATAAATAAGATTGTTTCTTCGTGGTTTGATGATTTGACATCCCTTTTCAGCATCCCTTTTAGTGTTTCTCCTCTTTGTGTATAATTTTATACACACGCTTATAATTATATGATATATATCTGTATGTATGGGTATACAAATAAACGGGCGTAATAAGTATTCTTATACATGTACTCACTACATGTAGCTGAGGATTCATTCCTCCACCGGAGTGAATAACCAGCTTCGAATGAATACATCTATATACAATATATACACTCAAACATACACACACACACACTCAGAATTTTATACACCTATGAAAACACACGTGCACACCCATTTAGCGTAGTTTAAGGAGAGACGAGTCTACACCTGAAAAAAAACCCCCAAAAAACCCCCCAAAAACAAAAGAAATCACTGAAGCAGATCGCTCCGATGCCAGTTTTGCCTTATTGCGAAGGACTTCTCTAAAGTAGTGTCTTAGATCTTGTTATCAACATTAGATATCAAATGTTCCCTTTTTTCTCGCACATCTCTTCATTCATATATCGTTTGTTTTATTTTTTTTCAAAATTCAATAAAATACTAAATAACTCTACTGTGTATTAAATATTTGCATACTTTATTTGTTGTCATTAATTTTTGTGAATTGGAAATCATTACATAAGTCTGGATGCGAATGTAGGCCGGGCGGTTGCGAATGCGGGTGCGCAGATGAGAACGCAGACCAACGGTTGCGAACACAGGACCGTGGATGCGAACGCAGGACCGCGGATGCGAACGCAGGACCGCGGATGCGAACGCAGGACCGCGGATGCGAACGCAGGACCGCGGATGCGAACGCAGGACCGCGGATGCGAACGCAGGACCGCGGATGCGAACGCAGGACCGTTGTTACTAATGCAGGACCGATGTTGCGAGTGCAGGCCCGCTGCTATGAACGCAGCCCCGCCGTTGCGAGCGTAGGCCCGCTGTCGCGAACCCAGGCCTTCCGTTGCGAATGCAGACCCACGGTTGCGAATGTATGTCCGCGGTTGCGAATCCTAGTAAATGAAAGTGAATGGCATTTTATACAACAGCTTTGGATATTAAACTGTTTGCTTCCCACCCACATGGTTCCGAGTTCAGTCCCACTGCGTGGCACCTTGGGCAAGTGTTTTCTACTTTAACTTCAGGCTGACAAATCCCTTGTGAGTAAATTTGGTAAACAGAAACTGTAAGAAGACCGTCGCGCGCGCGCGCGTTTGTGTTGAAACCGGAACTTTTGCTTTGAAGAACACAACGCTGATGAGAAAGTTTAGTTTGCAAAAGCACCGCTTGGGACTTGGATCTGTGTTTAAGTGACTCATTTGTTTGAGAGAAAAATAAAATTGTAAGAAAATCAACCAATTTTATTAATTACAACAATTATGCAGAAGGTTGTTGATAGCATTGGTCTCGTAGTCACAGACAGACTTTTTGTGCTAAATTTAATGTAATTTTACTCCCATTTATTCAGGTCACTTCGACCCACGATTATTTTCCTTGATACCGGTTCCTTCAGATATTGAGAGACAACCACAAATCACCCGATATATTTTGCATCTGCGGTTCTCAACCATTTCTTTACCTATGGGAATTGTTTGATTTCCATTTGACCTGAATAAATGAGAGTAAAGTTACATTCATTTTAACACCAAAGTCTGTCTGTGATTATGAGATCACTGTTAATAAAAACATTCTGTTTGTTAGGAATTGTATAAAAAACATTGATAAAACATTTCCTGTTTGTAGAAATACCACAGTTTATTTCACATAAACTTTAGCAATAAAATATTATACGGACCCCCAAACGTCATATGAACCCCAGTTGAGACTTGCTGCCCTACATAATTAGCGAAAACATTAAAACCATACTATGTTTATCGTTGAATAAGATATTACGACGTCGCGAAATAATTCAGTAATGAGATTTAATTAGATTAATCTCACCGCGAGTCACAATTATAAAATAACAACACCAAAGCACGTAAATGATTTCTGAGGTGTAGATGTTAGACAAGTGATTTGATCTGCCTCCGAGTGTTGATCTAAAATAAACACAGCATTGGAGACTCGTATTAGTCATTCGAAAAGATACAAAGACTTAAGGCCATGTACGCTTAATATTACTTGGTGTTGAAGTTTTCGTCGTACTGTCTGCCACCTGGTCACTGAAATGCAAAAGAACCGAATACTTGGATAATGTAAACGTCGGATTTACTGTCATATTAAACCACATTTGGGTAATATCAGGGTTTCTACTTTGTAAATACGGTTGGGAATAAAAGAAAGCTACCCTCTGAATCACATCGAAATTAACAGAGTAAAAGTACGAAACGTAGGAAAGGATAGGGGAAAATAATTTGTGGGTGTATTTGCTAGACGGAAACTGAAAGAAGCCGTCTTATACATACATACATACATACATACATACATACATACATACATACATACATACATACATACATACATTTGTGTGTGTGTGTCCTATCTCCTCTGGTGTGTTTAAATCTCCGTAACTTAGCAGTTCGGCAAAAGATTTCGATGGAATAAGTACCAAACTTTGAAACAAATTCCTCCAGAGATCCATTCGGCCGACTAAAATTCTCCAAGACCGCGCCCCATCATGGTCGCAGTTTAATTAAGGATGTATTAACAGTTAACTCGACACATGTAAATCTGAAAGCTATCACTGCCAAGAATTGGTTCCAAATTTTAGCACAAGACCAGCAAGTTCAGGGGTAAGTTGTCTCATATCGACGACCCCAGTACTCAACTGGTACTTATTTTATCGACCCCGAAAACATGAACGGTTAAGTCAACTTCGGCGGAATTTAAACTCAGAATGTAAAGACGGATGAAATACCGCTAAGCATTTCGCCCGGTGTGCTAACCATTCTACCAGTTCACCGCATCGAGGTAAGAAAATATTCACATAAAGCAACGGCGCTAACTGAAACTACGAACCTGCTATCGTGGCCAAGGGAAATAGGCCACGCGCTTTCAGACAAGAAACAACTGTGAATTAAACATGAAATAGGTAGAAAGGTTTGAAATCAAATATTGTAGGCCTCAATGTGTGTTGTAAACACTAGAACTAGAAAACCTGTTTGAAAACAAAGGATTCAACAAGAAATAAATCGCGTGAGTAAATATAAACCAAAATAAGTAAAACACAAAAGAGGACCATAAAAATGTCATTCGTTAAGAGTGTTCTGTAGAAAACATGACTCTCAATTGGAGCTGGATCATAAACATCACGAAGAAAATATTAACACAAAAGGTGAGCGTTAAAGGAATTGAGAAGAGAGGAATTTGAGGAAGGAATCAAATAATCCGAAGTAAAATACTTCGAATACTTACGTTTTGAGACGATAAATGAAAGGGCTATAGGGAATTAAATAAGAAAATAATATGTGTTAAGAATCTACCAATGATATATAAATAGAAAAATGTTTTGAAAGAAATTAGAGGTGGTAGGAAATTGTTGGTCTCAGAATTTAGCACAAGGCCAGAAATTTCGTGGGAGGTGATAAGTCGATTACATCGTCCCCCAATATTCACAACTGGTACTTATTTAATCCATGCGAATGGATGAAAAGCAAAGTCGACCTCAGCGGAATTTGAACTCAGAACAACGTAAAGACGGGTGAAATGCCCCGCTAAGCAATTTGGAATTTCCTCTGTCTCACGTTTTGAGTTCGAATTCAGCTGAGGGTGATCTTGCTTTTTATTCTTTGGTTGTCGTTAAAATAATGGCCCGTTGGACACTGGGCACGATGTTTCAAAATTTGAAACCATTATTGATTTCGAATTTTCACAAAAGGCAGGCAACTTCAGGAGATGGTGTAAGTCGATTATATCGATCTCAGTTCATAACTGGTACTCATTTTGCCGATCCCCGAAAGGATGAAAGGCAAAGTCGACCTCAGTAGAATTTGAATTCTGAACGTAAAGACGAAAAAATACCTATTTCTTTACTACCCACAAGGGGCTAAACACAGAGAGGACAAACAAGGACAGACAAACGGGTTAAGTCGATTATATCGACCCCAGAGCGTAACTGGTACTTATTTAATCAACCCCGAAATGATGAAAGGCAAAGTCTACCTCGGCGGAATTTGAACTCAGAACGTAACGGCAGACGAAATACAGCTACGCATTTTTCCCGGCGTCCTAACGATTCTGCCAGTTCGCCGTCTTATCTGGAGATATATATTAGCCATGAATAAGGTGGCACTTCTAAGAAGCGGATACATAAAAAAATATCACGAATAAATAACAAACAATTTTGTAGATACAAACGAGCGACGAAATTACGTAAACAAATCACTTTGTTATTAAAAGGGGAATATTTTAACGAGACCTCTCGCTTTCTACATCTTTCCTGTCCTACATAAATCTCTTTAAACATGTTAAACAAGACTGATCTTGGATACGGTGTTATGGGAGGACAATTAAGCTTATTTTGTTAATGGATGACCTCAAGTTGTACTCTGCAGTTGACAAACAACTAGAAACATTTCGTACATAGATTGACAAGAGGAATTGATATAAGATTTAGGTTAGAAATGTACGTTAAGGAAAGTGTATACAGAAGAAACTTAATATCATGTTAGATAAATTTACTGTGACAAGAGTGTTTGGTAAATGTGATAAGAGTGTTTGGTAGCTATGATGACCAAACACAAATGGATAAATACTGGGAAATCAATAAAAGTATAGGGAGAGCAACACAGGCAAATGAAAGTTTAAGGAGGAATACTAAAGATGAATTAGATTTAATATTAAAACAGATAAACAGATTGAGGCGCAGCAGTGTGGTAAGTAGGTTGTTTACCAGCCACATGGTTCCAGGTTCAGTTCCACTGCGTGGCACCTTGGGCAAGTGTCTTCTACTATATAGCCTCGGGCCGACCAAGTGAGTGGATTTGGTAGACGGAAACTGAAAAAATCCCGTCGTATATATATGTGTATGTGTTTGTCCTGGGGTCGATTTGCTCGACTAAAGGCGGTGATCCAGCATGGCCGCAGTCAAATGACTGAAATGAATAAAAGAATAATAGCAGGGAAAATATGCCTCCCAGTTGTAAGTTAGGATTTTAAGTGAGCTGGCAGAATCGCTATCACGCCGGATGAAAAGCTTAGCGGCATTTCGTCCGTCTTTACGTTCTGAGTTCAAATTCCGCTGCGTCTATTCTCCCTTTCATCTTTGCGAGATCGATAAAATAAGTATCAGTTGAACACAGGGATTGATGTAATCAGCTAACACTCACCCACCCCACTACCATCACCACCACACCGAAATAGCTTTTTTTTTTGTTTCAGCTCAGAGCTGCGGCCATGCTGATGCACCGCCGTTAAAAAAAAGTTAGTTTACTAGGTTCTACCGAGATATGAACTCGGATCGCTGGATTCAAAATCCAGAGTACTAACCAATACACCATGTGCTGAAAATCTGAAATCAATATTCACAGTTGGGAAGGCCGGGGGGGGGGGAGCGAGCTTGGCAGAATCGTTAGCAAGCTGAGCATTTCGTCTGTCTTAACGTTTTGAGATCAAATGCCGCCGGTGTCGATTTAGCCTTTCATACCTTTCGGGGTCGATAAAATAAGCGCCAGTTTAGCACTTGGAGCGATGTAATCTACTTGCTCCGCCCCCATCAAAATTGCAGGCCTTGTGCCAGAATTTGAAGCCAGTATTCTCAGCTGGGAGTTAAACGAATTAGTAAAACTATGGAATAAGACAAGAAACAAAATAACTGCATGTAGAAATATAAAATCCGACAGAAGTATTATATTTACGACGATCCCTAAGTGGTAGGGGTCCTTTGCAGCTATAAAATTAATATAAAATATCCGCTGCTGGACCGAAAATAAACCTAGTTGAAATAAAAAAGAAATTAATACAGCTTTTTTTTTTCTAAATGTGTTTGGTGAAATAGAATATGAAGACGAACTAACATAACGTAAAGGGTGAAGCGACCTTGTAGGAAGAAAGGAGAAACAATAGAAACAATACGATGCAATAAACGAGGATAAAAACGGAGTTGCAAAAATGTCGTACAGAGACAATGGCAATAAAAATTGTGAAAATATTGGGTCATCCCATGAATAATACGGTTGTCATTTAAACTTGTTATATTTTTCAAAATTAAGATAAAGAAAGTTCTTTTTTAATCTAAAATATATTCTCTGTCATTTTCTACAATGCGCTTCCGTCTATCTGGTAGACTTGCAAGGCCCCATTTCTATCTGGTAGACTTACAAGGCCCCTTTTCTAAAATTCACTTGTCCCTGACGAAAAATACTCCTCCAGTACTGTTCTGACCTCCTCTACAGAATTCATATTTTTTCCGTCCAAATGATTTCGAAGACTGCGAAATAAATGATAGTCAGATGGGGCAATATCCGGTGAATATGGTAGGTGGGGCATCGTTTCTCATTCAAACTGCTCCATCCTTTTGAATGTCATTCTCGCTGTATATAACCGATGCAAGAATATCTTTCGTCTTGGAACCAAAGATGGGCGTTTTTCTTCTAGCGCTGACTTAAGCCGCTCAAGCTGCTTGCAGTAGATCTCCTGTTATCATTTGGTTTGGGTTTAAACGTTCAAAGTGGACTCAACCTTTCGTGTCCCACCAAACAGATAACAACACCTTATGTGGGTGAAGACATTCTTTAGCCTGGGGTGCCGGTGTTTCTCCTTTCCCTATCCACTGTCTTCGGCGCTTGACATTTATATAGAGGACCCATTTCTCGTCACCGGTCACTATCCGGTCCAAAAGCGATCCCTTCGTGAGACGCAACAGCAAAGAAGAGCACACACTCACTCTCTGCGTGCAATTGGATTCGGAAAGTTTGCGAGGAACCCATTGATCCAATATGCTGACTTTTCCGATGGCATGCAGGTATCGATGAATGGTTGAATGACCAAATCCAAGCTTCTCTGCTAGTTCCTCAACAGTTACAATGGGATTTTGTTCCACCAGGGTTTTCAGGATGTCCTCGTCGAGCTCCACAGATTCTCCCGGATCTTTTCGGCTTGGAATTTCTGGAACCATTGTTGACACTGGCTTACACTTATTGTCCGATCCCCATACACTCTATTAATATTCTTGGCAC
The DNA here is from genome assembly GCF_006345805.1 of Octopus sinensis. Taxonomy (NCBI): domain Eukaryota; kingdom Metazoa; phylum Mollusca; class Cephalopoda; order Octopoda; family Octopodidae; genus Octopus; species Octopus sinensis. The sequence continues at coordinate 5,847 of NW_021836704.1, read as the reverse complement.
TTTCCGTTGTTCAATTGCCTTTATTGAATTCATGAAGCAAAATGTGCCAAATATGCTCCTTTGCCGCTTCCATTATAGCTTTGAAATAATAAATGTTAAAATCGAACTGCACTCTTCGAAATTTGCACTAAGAATAAGGACAAGGTAAAATTACTACCTGCTTTTATAGCCAATTGATGCAGGTAGTTTATCCCGTCCCCCTCCGATTTTTCGTTTATGAAATTGAAAAAGCCGAGTATTTATGGGATGACTCAGCAAAACTGATGTGGCTTAAGATAAGGAAAAGAAAAACTCAGAACTGATCGGGAATCGTATTATTGAGAGGAAAGTATTAAGAGGAAAGAAATGGTTCAAACTGGATACGCGAGAAAGCGGAGTAACAAAAGATGACAAAAATACTCCTCGTTGCCGTTTTAATTGCTCAGTGGCCCTTAAGAGCAGGATGTTTGCAAGATGGAATGTGTCTATCACCCGGGGACTATTCCGGTTGCCGTCGGGTATAGCGAAGGGGTTGGCAGAAGTTTTGGTGGTGTTGGTGTTGGTGGAGTGGAAGTTGGTGGTAATCCTGTTTTATATGCTCGTTCCAAATTTCATCGATTCCGGGAACAAAGATCGCCATCTTGTCGCGACGGCTGCTGAATGTGGCGGTGGCGGCGGTGGCGCGGTGGCGGCGGTGGCGGCGGCGGTGGTGGCGGCGGCGGTGGTGATGGTGAAGACGCTTCTTTTATTCCTGTTGTGGCCAGAGATGATAATTAACGCTGACAGATTCATCCCAGCGGTGGAGACGGTAGATGTGGCAGTGGCGGTGGTAGTAGCGGTTGTGGTGGTGGTGGTGGTGGGTGACATTGGTGTTGTTGTTGTTGTTGGTGGTGGTGGTGGTGCCGGTGGTAGTGATGTATTGGTGTTGTTGTTGTTATTGGTGGTGGTGGTTGTGGTGGTGGAAGTGGCACTGGTGGTGATGATGGTGGTGGTGGTGGTGGTATTGGTGTTGTTGTTGTTGTTGGTGGTGGTTGTGGTGGTGGAAGTGGCACTGGTGGTGATGATGGTGGTGGTGGTGGTGGTATTGGTGTTGTTGTTGTTGGTTGTGGTGGTAGTGACGGTGGCGGCGGTGGTGATATTGTTGGTGGAAGTGGTTGTAGATGTGGAGGTGGCACTGGTGGTGGTGATGATAGTGGTGGTGGTGGTGATATTGGTGTTGTTGGTGGTGCTGGTGCTGGTGCTGGTGCTGATGATAATTGAGGCGGTGGTGGTGGAGGTAGTGAGGTGAGTGTGTTTGTGTTGTTACATACTTACGTCTTTCCTCTTCCTTTCGTGCTTCGAAGTAAAGTGGGGGGGAGGGAGAGGAGGCGAACATCTCTTCGGTTATTATGAAAGGGAAAAGTTTCTTCCATTCCCTTATTGTCGCTCCTTAACGTCACTTCCTCCCCTTATCGCCCCTTCTTCGTCACTCGTTGACATTTTGTAAAGTTGCGATCTTAAAAAACAAACAATTGTAACGAGTCCCATGAAGAGGCCGGAATAATTTTAAAGCCAAGCAACGAAAATACATAGTGACAAGCCCCTTAACGGATAAACAAGCAACATTTTGTTGTGAGTGGGGAGGGTCATCGTGCCAATATAATTGACACACGCACTGGTTAAATTCCACTCATTAAATATCCGATTTCTTTTTTGTTTTTTTTTTTGTTTTTGTCAAAGCTCTTTCTTTGCTTTTTCGCAACCTTCTCAGGGACTGTCAAGTGTCTGTTATAAAGGGTGCGTTTGTTTGTCTGTTTGAGATTTTGTCATGCGGGTGTGTGCGTTTGTGTGCACGTGCCAGCGTGCGTATGCTTGTGTGTATGTATGTAGGTACGTGCGTATGTATGTATGTACGTAGTAAGTAAGCATGTATGTATGTATGCATGTATGTATGTATGTATGTATGTATGAATGTATGTATGTATGTATGTATGTATGTTTGTATGTATGTATGTATGTATATATGTATGTATGTATGTATGTAATGTATGTATGTATGTACGTACGTACGTATGTATGTATGTATGTATGTGTGTCTGTCTTTCTGTTTGTATGTATATACGTACATATGTATGTGCGTGTGTATGTACGTACATATGTATGTATGCATGCGAGCGTATCTATCTGACTGTATGTATGTATGCATGTATGTATGTATTCTGCATATTTATGTGTTTGTGAGTGTGTGCATGCTTGTGCGTGTGTGTGTGTGTGCCACAAAAGAATTTGACAATATAAAGATTTGCGCAAAGAAATAGAAAAATTATGGCATCTCAAGGAAGTTACAAACCAGTGATTATGGAAGCGCTGGGAATGATCCGAAAAGGAAATGAAAACTATTTGGAAATGATCCCTGGCTTACCATCCCGGCAAGAAATACAAAAGATTGTCTTGACTGGTACATCTCTGGTTCCGAGAAGAGCGTTGTTGATGTGGGAATGATTTTATTAATCATGTATTTTAAATTTTTTCATTTAACTTCAATTCATTTTGAAAATGATCAAATCTGGTGTGTTTAGTATAATAGCCTATTTCTTTATTGCCCACAAGGGGCTAAACACAGAGGGGACAAACAAGGACAGACAAACGGATTAAGTAGATTATATCGATCCCAGTGCGTAACTGGTACTTATTTAATCGACCCCGAAAGGACGAAAGGCAAAGTTGACCTCAGGGGAATTTGAACTCAGAACGTAGCGGCAGACGAAATACCTATTTCTTTACTACCCACAAGGGGCTAAACACGAAGGGGACAAACGAGGACAGACAAACGGATTAAGTCGATTACATCGATCTCAGAGCGTAACTGGTACTTATTTAATCGACCCCGAAAGGATGAAAGGCAAAGTTGACCTCGGCGGAATTTGAACTCAGAACGTAGCGGCAGACGAAATACCGCTAAGCGTTTTACCAGGCGTCCTAACGTTTCTGCCAGCTCGCCGCCTTTTTAATAGCCTATCAATGTATATAGTAAGATGCGTTACCCTAGAAGCCGGGGAAACAATTGGCAAGAAATGGAAACAACATCGAAATAAGAAAACTCATAACAACAACAAGAACAACAACAGACACAAAGACACAGATTGTGTGTCAACCATAAGTACTTAAATGGTACTTAACTTTTATCGATCTCGGAAGTACGAAGGGCAAAGCCAGATTCAGTAGGTTTTGAACTCAGAATGCAAAGCGATATAACTCAATTCTAATGAACAGAAGTAGTATTTGATAGTCTTACGGAGAAGCTTACGTGGTGCCAGAGTTCGATCCCGCTCCGTGGCGCATTTAGTGTCTTGTGCTATATCTTCTCGTTGAATTAATGTCTTTTGAGGGAAAACTCCATTGACGGAAACTGTGTGGAAGCCCGTCATATGGATTGTTCAAGTGATTGACAGGTAGATTTCATGGGAATACTGATTTATCACCACCAAGGCCTGTAGCGCTTTTAAGAGTGTACACTCCATTGTAAGACATTCAAATTAGGTGACCTTCACCAATTAGAAATAAAAACTTCGTTCACTCACTCTTGTTTCAGATCAAAGGAGATGAAAATCATTCGTGGGAGCTTTCCTTATCTTTTTCATATATATGTGGAGGAACATGGCCTAGTGGTTAGAGTAGCGCACTCGCAGTCAAGGGATCGAGGGTTCGAATCTCAGACTGGGCGATGTGTGTATTTATGAGCGAAACACCTAAGCTCCACGCGGCTTCGGCAGAAGGTAATGGCGAACTTCTGCTGACTCTTTCGCTACAATTTTTCTCTCATTCTTTTCTCCTCCATCTTGCAGCTCACCTACGACGGACCGGCGTCCCGTCCAGGTGAGGAACCTATACGCCAAGGAAACCCGGAAACTGGCCCTTATGAGCCATGCATGACTTGAGAAGGAACAAACAATATATATATAAATGTGACGGGCTTCTTTCAGTTTCCATCTACCAAATCTATTCACAAGGCTATAGTAGAAGACAAGGTGCCACGCATTAGAACTGAACCCGGAACCATGTGGTTGGGAAGCAAGTTTCTTACCACACAGTCACTCTTGCGCCCCCCCCTCTCTCTCTCTCTCTCTCTCTCTATATATATATATATATATATAATATATATGTACATGCATATATGCATAAACATAAATATTACACACACTCACACATACTACATGGATGCATACACGCTTGGGTATAAAAAAGATCAAAGCGAAACCTGACAGTTGGCTGTAAAAATGTTTTTATGTTATTTCGTCGTAAAACACAATTTATGATGTAACAATAAAAAAAACCATCGTAGCCCCGAATCTCCTGTTTCACGTTGATGTAAGGGAAACACTCTGTAAATCCATATTCAAATACAATTACATACATTTGAATAATCGAAGAACAAAATATGTAGAACTCTAGCAGTCGCAGCTTGAGCTTCAGGAGGGGGCGCAAGCTTTTCCCTTCCTGTAAATCGAGTGGTGCTCTGTAATTGACTTCTGGGGAGAGGCCGTACAGGTCCCTTACAAAAGCTACCCCAGTGAAATAAGCCGTGTTCTTGTTCTTGCGAATGTTTCAGTTAGCGGCGAGCTGGCAGAACCGTTAGCACGCCGGGCGAAATGCGTAGCCGTATTTCGTCTGCCGTTACGTTCTGAGTTCAAATTTCGCCGAGGTCGACTTTGCCTTTCATCCTTTCGGGTTCGATAAATTAAGTACCAGTTACGCACTGGGGTCGATGTAACCGACTTAATACCTATGTCTGTCCTTGTTTGTCCCCTCTGTGTTAAGCCCCTTGTGGGTAGTAAAGAAATAGGTATGATTGGTTTGTGATCTGTCTGATCAATAGCCTCGCCACTGTAATCATTTCGTTGTGCTTGTTGTTGCTGTTGTGCTTGTTGTTTTCACTGTTGCTGCTGTTGATATTACTACAGTTGCGGCCCCCATATTAGTCCCTCGTACTTCTTCTTCTGCTGCTACTCTTCCTGTTATTACCCTTGTAGTGACTACCGTCGTTAATCTCAAAGTATGGATGTTCAACGTGTTTTCTTTCCAACTTCTTGGTATCACGCAGTAAAGCGATTTTGTATTTTTGTTGTTGTCTTCTGTTCTTAAGTGTATTAATTTCTTTTCTACTCTAGGCACAAGGTCCAAAATATTTTTGGGGAAGTGGCCAGTGGAGATTAGATCGACTCCAGTACGCAACTGGCATTTAATTTATCGACCGTGATAGAATGAAAGGCAAAGTCGACCTCGGCAGAATGATATTATATATATAATATATATATATATATAATATATATATATATATATATATATATATATATATATATTATACATGCAGGTATATAGGTATATATATATAGCAATATATATGTTTGTATGTATACATATATATATATATATTTATATATACGTACATATACAGATATATATATATATATATAGATATTATATTCTTAGTATATATATACTTACATACATATAACATATATACATACACATATATGTACATATACACATACATATATACATGCATATATATATACGTATATATGATGGATATATATATGTATATATATGTGTATATATATATATGTATATATGTATATATATATATATATATATATATATATATATATATATATACACACACATATACATATAAAGAAATAGTAAGAATACATAGATGTTTATATTAAAATTCTTACTCTTGTTTTGCCATTGTGGCTGTTTGGAGCCCTGCCCATCACTCGTACTTTATGTATATGTCTGTTTGTGTGTGTGCATGTATATTAATATATATATATAATTTATATATATTTGTGCGTGCATATATGTATATATGCACACATACACACG
>NW_021836703.1:5000-22962 GCF_006345805.1 Octopus sinensis | reverse complement strand
GAGCATTGATGTTTGCCAAAAGGCATTTAAAAATGGTTGCGAAGAGAAAATGATTAAGGTACATGAAATGTGGGTGTTTAAGAGTAAATTAGCAGTTTCTAGCAAGAACTACCAAATTCTACCCAAGAACCATAGAAAGCCGTTGTCGTGCGAAACTCAAATTAGAGTTCCAAATGTTAGCTTCAAATGTTTATGTTTCAAATCAGAGTTTGCTTCAAAAGGATAAATTGCCGATATTATTAGGGAATGAGGCAGATATTATTTGAAATAGCTGAAAATGTGTTTTATTTTCCAAACTAAACACCTGTAAACGCGTTCTTTATAGGTGTTGACCAGTGGTGGGTGTTTGAAAAAAAAGGGATTAATAGTTGTTCGCTGTACAAAAAGGTGCAAAAAGAATTCCCGTTGTCATAGGAAAAGAATCTTGACAAAATTTCCCTTTAAAGAACGTGTTTACAAGTATTTACATTGGAAAAAGACACACTTTCAGCTATTTCAAGAATTATCTGTTCTCTTACCTAACAATATCTGCAATTTACACTTTATTATTTTCATCCTATACATCCCATTCTTTCCTTTATCATTTCTAGCCATTTGCCATTCACCTTCTATTTGTTTATACCTCCATTACTCCTTTAACTCACTTTCTCTCCTCCTTCTCTTCTTCTCTCGTCCTATGACATCAATTTTCTTAACAGTATTTTAAAATTACTAACGTACCTATCCACCTTTGTTTTTTTATATATTATACTAGCAGTATCGCCCGGCGTTGCTCGGGTTTGTAAGGGAAATAACTATAAAGCATTTTTAGAGAGTTATAGCAAAAAATGGAAAATAAATTATGGTAAATTTTTTTTTAGTTAAAAAGGTCGAGTTGCGTCCCCTAGACAGTCTGTGGTTTGTGTTTCTGATTCTCGACCCCATGTCGAATTTATCGATTTTTTTCAGAACTGGGGGAACTTTTCAAAATTTTCACTGCGTTAGTTTTGAATTATGACATTGGGCTATGTGTGTGTCAAGTTTCATCAGAATCGGTTGAAAGCAGTGGTCAGGGTGAGGGTACAACCTAACAGACACACAGAAACACACACAGACAAACTGCCGTTTATATATAGAGATATATTACATATTACAGTTTCTTACATTTGTAAAAATGACTTACTAATGAGCACTGTTGTTTATAATCGCCTCCCTGATAAGATTGATACATTATTCTACATTATTGTTCCTCTCGGATTTAATTAGATGTATCAATCGAAACATATGTCTGTGATACGGTGATATAAATGATTTAAATAATATATTGTGCATTTGTCTCAATTTTCCATTACTCATATACATACATATATATCTATATCTATCTATCTATCTATCTATCTATCTATCTATCTATTATATATATATATATATATATATATAAATATATATATATATATATAGTACAAAATACGATAGGGGTGTTATGGGTGTAACCCACTATGGGATATCTGTTTCTTTAGTACCCACAAGGGGCTAAACATGGAGGGGACAAACAAGGACAGACAAACGGATTAAGTCGATTACATCGAACCCAGAGCGTAACTGGTACTTAATTTATCGACCCCGAAAGGATGAAAGGCAAAATCGACCTCGGCGGAATTTGAACTCAGAACGTAACGGCAGACGAAATACAGCTACGCATTTCGCCCGGCATGCTAACGGTTCTGCCAGCTCGCCGCCTTTTAACCCACTATGGGATATCATTTATCCAATATACTGTTGGTAAAGTACCCGAATTCTTAATACATAAATGTTTTTAATTGCAATGCAATTAATTCATTTATTGTATTAAACGGGTGAAGGTAAAGAAATATTTTTACGGTAAATTTATAATACAAATAAGAAAATGGAGAAACGAATTTAGTTGGTTCATCAACTTTCGGATATTAGAATGTTGGATTATAATATCCTTAAGTTGATGAACAAACTAAATTTGTTTCTCCATTTTCTTATTTGTATTATATATATATATATATATACATGTATGTATTATATATATATATATATATACACATGTATGTATATATGTATACATGTATGTATATATGTATGCATGTGTATTTGCATGCATTTATGTATCTGCCAACTCTATTCATCTCTTCCTCGCCGCATTCTTTTCCCGTCTGCCTCTTTATACATGTATATGTGTGTGAGTGTGTGCGTGGGGGTGGTTATATATTTATGAATATATATGTATATATGTCTGTGTGTCTGTGTGTATATTCGATAGTATCGGTATGCTTTCATTTTTGTTATTCAGTTTTCTTTTTTACTTTTCTTTACGATTCATGCTTTTAACTCTTACTCACCGTTCCTTTATTTTTCACTCACCTTCTATTGACAAAAGAATATGGTTTTCATAGAATTTCTAAAAAACATTTGTACAAAAAGGTTATGGAAAGCGCAATTTTAGAGCAGAAAGGACTTGGGTGCATTGTCTAGGTGAGACCATTGGTGTCTGACTGTGTATAAGAGAAGACGCCAAAATACACAAAGTTATTGAAATCTCAAGAAAACATTGGAATACAAATATTTCCTTTGTTGGGATTTCATTTATGACGCTGTGTAATCTACTTTTCCGTCATATTTATCGCCCAGTTGTGAAGGTGTGCCTCTATTCATGAGGATAAGGGTGGCTGTAGATGGGGTTATATACTTACGATCATGTGTGTGTGTGTGTGTGTGTGTCTATGTGTGTGACTGTAAAAGGATATGTGTGTGTATGTGGGTGTATGTGTGTCAACACATACATATAAGCATATATATGTGATTGTGCTTACAAATGTATGCGCGTGTAAATGTATGTGTGTATGTGTACGAGTGTGTGTGTGTGAAAGAGAGTGTGTGTGTCATGTACGTACGTATGCCTCTGTATATGTATATGTGTGTGTACATGTGTATTTGTGAAGGAGTATATATGCGTGCATATATGAATTGAGTTATGCACTCATGTACTTTCAAACATAAATATATATATCCAGGTATGCGTATATTCAAGGCCTGTAGTGTCTTGACAGAGCAATTATGGCGTCAAAGGAAATACCTAATGGGGACCTGGGTTTCTCTACTACGAGTTCAAATCCCGCTTATGAAAACTTTGCCATCCAATCTTCCGGGGTCGATAAAGTACCGGTCAAGTACTTTAGTCCATTTCTCTCTGTGACTCGGTGTTACTGAGAAGTGGCAGGAACCGCTAATGATGTCCTCTTCTCTGAACGATCAGACGACACTCCCTCAAAAAATACCCATACACAAAAACCGATATACCTCTGAAACTGTGCAAAGACATTGCTGTGATGATATAAGGGATGGGGTGCAATAAAAATATATCTATGCATAGGAAAGACGTCTGAGAGGGATGCCAGCGATGGAGTTCACTTTTGGAATTGGCTATTATTTTCACATGATTCAACAGTGCTTTAGAGGGACCATTTTGTCAAACGTAATTCTTCTGATTATCTGGATATCTGAGACTTTTATGAGAGGTCAATAGAACAATATAGAGTTCTATTCGATATCTTTGAGCATAGTGATGTCAAGAGTAAAACTTAATATAAACACATACACAAACACACAGACACACACAGAAAGAGACAGACAGGCTCACACACACACACACATACGAGTTTCATAAGAACTTCATAAGATAGTAATTTACTCCTTTTTCATCGGCTTTTCCTCATTAACACCCTTTACTATTGGACTAACACTTCGTTCAAAAGCAGACGTATATTGAGTTCTACACCTGGTCATTAGTATTACAACGCCGAAGTGATACATATATATATATATATATTATATATATATATATATATATTATATAGGGAGAGTTTACGAAAAAGCAAAAGACGATGACAGGTGGTGTACAAACCAAACAGGTGTATTAGTATAACGCGCAGGAATAGAAAAAAGTCTTTGACGTTTTCCAGCCTACGCTCTTCTACAGAAAGGGACACAGACAAAAACAAGGAGAGAAAAAAAAGAGAGAAAAAAAATATATTGTACAATGACTTTTAAAATCTGTATTTGTATTATTATCTTATCTATTGATTTATATAATATTTTTGTATGCTTTTGATGTTCTCATTTGTAAAATGAATAAATAATCCAACATTATAATATCCGTAAGTTGATGACAAACCAAATTTGTTTCTCCATTTTCTTATATATATATATATATATATATATATATTATTTATATATATAATATATTATTTATATATATATATATATATATATATTTATATATATATATATATAATATTATTTAATATATATATATATATATATATTATATATATATATATATATAATTATTTATATATATATATATATATTATTTATATATATATATATATTATTTATATAATATGCATACATATAAATCTGTTAAAACCCTCTTTAGAAAAAGCCTCTCCATATACTAATCAGAGACTCAAGCAGCTTGGTAGACTTTATTTTGGAATTGTCAGTTTGTCTCTAAATTTCATAGAGTTGACTAATATATAGTCATATACATCCATATAAACATTCCATTGCGTATAAAACATAGACTTTGACACGCATTTTATATATACTTATGAGTGTATACGTTTACCCATCTATGTATATTTATAGATATATATGTTTGTAAGGGTGTTTTGTATGTAAGTATGCGCGTTATGTATGTGTACATGTGTGTATATGTGCATTTTATATGCATGTATATACTGGAATTATATAGGTGCGACACACTATTCGGCATGTGTAACAACACATACATTCAACCTCACTCACACACACACATATATGCACACATACACACACATACCCATACGCGCGTTAATATATATTTATATGCATTAGCACGTATGTCTCTGTCTCTAATTTTACCTGTGTGTGTGTGTGTGTGTGTGTGAATGTGTGCGTGCGTGTATATATATGCATATATATATCTTTATATGTGTATATATATATATATATATATAAAGAGAGAGAGAGGAATTTGGAGACAGAGAGGTATAGATAAAGATATATATACATATATACACATTTCGAAATATGTATGCTTACATAACACACATATATATTCATACATAACGTATGTATAAGTACATAAGTATGTACTCATACATATCTAAATCTATACCTATATCACACACACTTGTATGTGTATATATATATACATACTTACATATATACATATATATATAATATATATATATATATATATACCAGTGACGCGTGCTAGAGTGTGTTACTTATGTTTGTAAGCACATGTATATGTATATATATCTGTATTTATATCTATATCTATATCTATCTATCTATCTCTCTCTCTCTCTCTCTCTCTATATATATATATATTATATATATATATATATATTATATAGTACGGGAATATAAATACACAAATCTGTTCTTTTACTTATAAAAGCTGTTACATTCGATGATAAGTTTTTAGCTGTTTTTTATTTGATTTTTTTGTTGTTTTTTTCTTGTTTTGCTTTTCTCTTGTCTTCTTTGTTTGCCTTCAGTTTTTCTTTTCAAGTTTCGGAAAGTATTCCCAACCTAAATTCTTTGGCAAAGGTTACTGACCCTGAACAAAAGCTTTGTTTGCTCCAGCTATTTCCTCTCTTGACTTTAGCTGCTTTGCTGCTTTGCTAAGTAATAACACCTTAGCATTCTCGTCCGTCAATAACACAGTCTTACCAACTCGCTCTACTCAACTCCTTACGTGCCCGGTTGCTTCGCGAACCTTCAATGCGGATTAGTTCTGCACCGGAGAAGTCTTTAGCAGGCGTTAAATTCCAGCGCATTGCAAAAGAAGCGAAACAAAAAAATCACTTACAACAATAACAACAACCATGAAAAGGCAGCAACAACAATAACATCAACAACAATTGCATATATGTAAACACAGCTACAGCAAATAACACTAACGCCCCCCCCCCAATCGCCACCCCACCCCTCACCACGAACGACTACAACAATAACAACGCCAACATGAGCTATTGACGGTAAACATCACCAATGACAGACTCACCACCCGGGAAAAATAAAAACACACTCAACAAATATGGGTGTAATATTGATTCCGCTCCGTTGAATATTTGTCAGAAATCGAGTTTAAAGGATTTATGGAAGAAGCCGTCATGTTGTTCGTCGTGATGGAAGCTGCAACTGTTTGGTTTGGGCAAGTCTACAAGACAATACCATATTAGAAGCAAGAACACAAGAACGGTAAACATAGACAGAAAGAAGAACATCTATTTCGGGGTGGAGACATAAGTGGCAGATACATAAGTACACAGATTATCAAACATATATATGCGTGTGTGTATGTGTGTGTGTGAATACGTATGTACACACACACACACACACACACACATATATATATGCATGATCACACACATACAAATATATATATATACACGCATATGCATATATGTGTGTATATGTATATATATATATGTGTGTGTGTATGTATGCATACACACAGGCACACAAGCACGCACATACACACACAAGCACACAGAGGTATTTTGGTTTGAGGAATACCGGGAAATAACAACATGGCCAACGGAACCATTGCCAAGCCGGAACCATAGAAACATTTTCAGTGGTGGCGTATGTATGACAGCACAAACCAAATGGTGGCATAAAAATATTCTATAATGGCGGTAAACGTATTAAAATACGGGGTGAAAATTTATAGTGTTAAATTAAATGAAATTCATTTACAGATGTTATTTTGAAAACAAGTTCAATACTGTAGTCCTAGATGAACTGTGACTGAAAAACGTCAGATGTTGATTATTGGAACTTCTTTGACCATCGGTCGACGGGATCAGGTATTTCAACCACAATATGAATATTTCATCTTTTCTGATTGGTCATTAGCAATTTCGTGAAAGTGCTCTTTCATGTATTGCCCGCATACATACATACATACATACATACATACATACATACATACATACATACATACATACATACATACATACATACATACATACATACATACATACGTACGTACCTACATACATACATACATACATACATACATATATATATATGGAAAAAGTCAAGATAGAAAATAATTTTATAAAAAACATTTCAGTACCGGTTTCAGTCATACATACATACATAAATACATAACACATACACACTTATATATATAATATATAGATATATAGATATGGACATATATATCTACGCACACATACACATACATATGTATATCCATATATAAATGTATATAGAGTAGCACAGAGAGAGAGGGGAGGGAGGGAGAGAGAGAGAGAGAGAAAGAGAGTGATTTATGACAGTCATTTCGCTTGCCTAACATGATATCAGCAAGTAGCGTGTATATGGCAGCCGATTCATTACTGGTACACACACACAACACACACACACACTCACACACAAGCATATTTCTCTGTGATGACTTGTACTTTAGTGATAGTAGTTAGACAGTACACTGTAGTTGATGCAGTTTTTCAATGTTAGCACAAAAAAACAAAACAAAATTAAAATACAGTTTCTAGCAAGTGTGCAGCGAACAATGAAAGATGTCGGTCGTCTCCTACAGAATTTCCTGTTGAATCCCAATGTCTTTCTTTCTTTGTTTTACACATGAGCCTTGAGAATGTGTTAAGAGGCCCTGACCCCGTTGAAAATCACTACCACCCTTCACTTACATTCATCTAGGCTGCGAAAAACAAGGTTGTTTTTTTCTAGCGATTAAAGTCGTAATTACCTACATACACACGCACAAATACGCAAACCCCCACATATACACGCAGACGCCCCCCCCCCATATACATATATATATATATATATATATATATATAATATATATATATATACATATATAAATGTTAGAAATTTTGGATGAAATTGCGTATCTATATATCTAAGTCACCCAACACGGGCAAAAGTAAAAAAACATTTTCTAAGAGAAGAAATATATAGAGATGTAGAAGCTAACGTCCAACCCTTTTAAAATCTGTTATAATCCACAACCAACATCTTTCGAAATGACGGAATCGAACTTCACTGATATCATTCTGCAAGTATTTGTATTCCACATTGCTTTTATATACATTAATCAATATGGTTGGTTTCAAAGGCGGCGAGCTGGCAGAAACGTTAGTACGCTGGGCGAAATGCTTATCGGTATTTCGTCTGCTGCTACGTTCTGAGTTCAAATTCCGCCGTGGTCGACTTTGAAGTTCATCCTTTCGGGGTCGGTAAATTAAGTACTAGTTGTGTACTGGGGTCGATTTAATTGACTGGCCCCGCAACGCAAAAATTTCGGGCCTTCTGCCTAGAGTAGAAAAGAATTTAGAAGTGTCGGGAAATATTAAACACATCTCATTGATAAAAATAAAACTGGTAAAAAAAATATGGATGCAGAAATTTCAAAGGGTTGCTTTGCGTTGATGACGGAACATCTGGCATGGTTTCAGGTGTGAGTTCTATTCCTACATGTAGTTTTCGACTTTTCTCACCTATTTTACCATACTTCTCGAAGTTTCTCAATTCTTATAATGCAAACGATATCAACTGACCTACCTACCTACCTACCTACCTACCTACATATATAAATACATATTTATAATGGCAGATAAGTACGATCCAAGGATACTGGTATGAGAAATTAGTAAGCTTCGAGATTATATAGAGCTTCTCCACGCTACAAATATATATATATATATATATATATATTATATATATATATATATATATATACAATAATAAATTAGCCTTGCTAATTTATAATTATAAACTAGCATTGATGCATACGTGCATATATATGTATGTATACGCTCGTATATGTAAGTATTCGTATGTTGTATTTATATATGTATTTATGTTTCTTTCTGAGTGTATTTTACTGACGTGGCAAAGCATTCCTGAATGCAAAGTCAGAAATCCGGGATCCAGAATTATCCAGTAATTTTTTACTTGTTTCATTTTGTCTTTTTGTCTTTTCTCCATGTTGCTATATGAAAACTTAAGGTGGTTTTAGAGTCGGTTCATGGCGGCTATTTTCAGCATGGTGGTATCTCGTAGATACCTCAATTTATAATTTTGATAATTTTTACCTTTCAAGGTTATTTTTTCCATGCTGGCCACTTGATAAGTTCGTTATTTTATTCTAAATTAACGATCTCATCCTTACTTATATAAATTTATATATATATATACCGATTCTACCCAAAAATGTCAACTTCTAATTGTTAAATGTTACTCCATTTCTTCTCTTATCTGATTAAACGAGGGTTTGCCCTTTAAATTACCAACTGCCGTAAACCTTACAGCAAGGCCTATCCATAATCAGGTAATACGCCAGCAGTGCCTACCGATACATTTATCCCTTAGACGGTTACATAACCATTAAATCATAATTTCTCTACAGCAATTTTACTGTATATGTGTGTGTTTGCACGTATCTATGTATGTATATATATATATAATATATATATATATATATATATATATATATATATATATATATAATATATATATATATATATATGTATATGTATATATATATGTATATGTATATATATATATATATGTGTGTGTGTGTGTGTGTATGTATATATATATGTGTATGTATATATGTGTGTGTATGTATATATGTGTGTATTGATGTATATATATATATATGTGTACGTGTGTGTATGTATATATATATATATGGGTGTGGTGTGTGTATGTATATATATATATGGGTGTGTGTATGTATATATATATATATATATAATATATATGTGTGTGTGTGTATGTGTGTGTGTATATGTATACATGTATATATATATATATATATATATATAGGAAAAATAGAAGTTCAAAATGCACCGAGAAAAGTTTATTATTAGATTTATAGATTTTACCGGTTTCAGAAGTTACGCTGATTTTCAAATATATGAAATTGAGAGACGTGGCTTAAGTCGCTGCTGTCTTGCTTCTGACTCGTGTTTGAAGCTTGCCATATTTTTATAGGGAGTTCATGGCTCAAATTAGTATATGTTTTGAATAGGGTTTAATTGGTAGAGGATAGTAAGATGACTGGTCTTAGAAATGTTTGTCGGTACCCCGCTATGTCCGTGTGTTAGGATCTAAGACCAATCATGTG
This sequence comes from Octopus sinensis, assembly GCF_006345805.1. Taxonomy (NCBI): domain Eukaryota; kingdom Metazoa; phylum Mollusca; class Cephalopoda; order Octopoda; family Octopodidae; genus Octopus; species Octopus sinensis. Next base: position 12,794 of record NW_021836703.1, on the reverse strand, counting down.
ACTATCCTCTACTTATCAATCCCTATTCAAAACATGCTAATTTGAGCCATGAACTCCCTATAAAAATAGGCCACAATTCAAACACAAGTCAGAAGTAAAACAGCAAAACAGCAGCGACACAAAGCATGGCTTTCTATTTCAAATTTTTGAAAATCAATGTAAATGTGAAACCGGTTAGAGCTTTAAATATAATAATAAAAATATTATTAACTATTCTCAGTACATTTTCGCCTTCTATTTTTCCTATATTCCTACCCGTGTCAAATAAAATAACTTTGTTTTCTTTATACACACACACACACACACACACACACACACATATATATATATATACATACACACACACACAGACACATATATATATATATATATACACAAACAAACATATATACATATATATACAGTAATATCGTGCAATGAGAATAAGTGCCAAACACCACGTGGGTGAATAAATATTGTTTATTTGTAGGTTAACAAGTCTACCAATGTTTGCATGTTTGCAATTATCAAGACTGCTGCCTGGGAACATTGGTACTTGTTCGTGCAGCTCCTTGTATCCAAAATGGAGATGAGTACCAACGTTCCCGTTCGACATATTTGAAAATTATTGACACTAAGCATTGCCCAAGCCTATTTAGGCTATCTTAGGGAGACGACCAGACAATACCGAAGTAAGCGAACTCCAAAAGACTATGAAAAAGCAAACTCTGTCCACTTGACAAGAATGAAGTATAACCAAGAATAGCAAGACTAAAATATAATAAACACACACACACACACGATCACAGATTTATCTGTCATGCAATCTCTAAGAACACTATTTAACCGTTTCGAGATGCTGCGATACAATTTGTGTACTGAACTCGTCAGGTGTCAACTAACCTAGAACTGCCTTGAGTGGAGCTGCAATAGCGGAAGTAATGACAACATTTGTTCCACTCAAGGATCCACTCACACATAAACAAACGCTTACACGCACACACACACACACACACACACACACATACACACACACACACACAATTACATATACATAGGTAACTTTTCTTTCAAACGTATTATATAAAACGGGAAGCTTATATGCATATCGTATACAGGTATAGTTATAAATATATTCACGTGTGAGAGCATATGTATTAGTGTGTGTCTATGTACGTGTGTGTGTGTGTATGCTCATATAAATATGAGTATATCTTTGAAGCTATCTGACAAAACATCATACAAATATTTTCGTCAAGATATGTGGATATATAATCTTTGTAGATTTTGATGTGTGTAAAGACTTACTTATACATAAATATCGCTCGCCCTACCTATATATGCATATATATATATATATATATATATATATATATATATATCTTTGGTTCATTTATTATATTATATATATAATATATATATACACATATATATATATCATGCTATGTACATAAATATGTATAAAGTATATATGCAAGTGTTTACATATACTACACACTCACGCAGACACACACACACACACATGTATATGACGTAGTTTTATGTTTTTTTAACGTGTATGTTTTTGTTTTTTGGGTATGTGTTTATCAGGTTGGGCCCTATATGTGGGCTTCTGTATGTGTGTTGTGTGTGTGTGTGTGTGTGTATGTGTGTGTGTGTGCGTGTATACCTGTTTAGAAATGCAGATAATAATGAGAAGATGAGAAATGGTAAATAAAATTGAAAGGTTGAGAGAAGAAAACAAATATATATATATATGTGTATGCGCGTGTGTTAGATCTACAAAGAGAGAGAGAGAGAGAGAGAGAGAGAGAGAAGAGAGAGGAGAGAGAGATGGAGAGAGAGATATTACGTTTATGTGGTGAGAGTAGGTGGTGGTGATGATGATGATGATAATATTGGCGGTGGCGCTGTTGTGTTTGTGTGTGTTCGTAATAATCCTGAAACAGTACAATATTGTGAAGGAATGTTTGGTAGCTGTAATGTAAAAGCATCGGGAAGGCACTACAAGTTCCTTCTACACAGCTGAGCAGCAGAATTCGAGGCATTCCTCATTCTTTTAGATATGTTACTTCGAGAACAGTTCTGTCATCTCTTTGTTTCACTCTTCTTCTTCTTCTTCTTCTTCTTCTTCTTCTTCTTTTCTTCTTCTTCTTCTTCTTCTTCTTCTTCTTCTTCTTCTTCTTTATTGTTGTTGTGGTTTTAAAATTTGCTTACTCTTCTTTTCCTCGTTTCTTTTGTACTTCTTGCTTGTTGTTGTTGTTGTTCTCATTCTTTGTTGTTGTTGCTGTTGCCGTCATATTTATTGTTGTTGTTGTTGTTGTTGTTGTCATTGTTGATCTTGTTGTTGTCGTTAGTGCTGGTTCTCTATTCTAGAATTGTTTTTAGTTTTGCTGTCGTTTTTGTTGCATTTTTATATTTTCCAGTTGCTGACTGCCATTATTCTTGTTGTTGTTGCTGTCATCATCATCATCATCATCATTATTATTATTATTATTGCTTTTCGCTTCTGCTCTTCTCAAGTAGGAAGAGAGGTGGGGGGGGTTTATGCTCTGTAAACAACCTGCACACACACGCTCGCATGCACGCACGCACGCACGTACACACACCACACACATACACACACACCATTCTTCCTCCACCCGTCCTTACACTCTCGCCCCCCCCACCCGCCACTTCACATACTTCTACTTTCTTAACGCCATCCTACTTTGTTCCACGTAACATATTTTATATAATGGCTTTCTACCAAATTTAACCAATCCAGCTTTCGGGGAATATTTTTTTTCTCTCTGCTTTTTTTTTATGTCACAATTATCTTATCATATTATCCTCATAATAATAATAATAATAATAATAATAATAATAACAATAACAATAATAATGATAATAATAATGATAATAATAATGATAATAATGATAATAATGATAATAATATTGATAATAATGAATGATAATTAGGAGGAGAAGAAGGAGGGCAGGAGGAGGAGAGGGCGGAGGAGGGGAGGAGGAGAGGAAGAAGAAGAATAGGAGAAGAAGAAGAAGAAGAAGAATTACGCTTCTATTGGTAAATTTTTTATGAGAGGGAATAAGTCGTTTACATCGACCTCCAGTGCTCAACTGGTACTTATTTTATCGATCCCGAAAGGATGAAGGGCAAAGTCGATCTCGGTAGAATTCGAACCCAGAACGTGAAAAACGGACGAAACGTTGCTAGGCATTTTTGCCCGACGTGCTAACGAAGCTGCCAGCGACGGCGATGCTGGCATAGATCCGTCTTGCACACGACGACATCTGTTTTACATAAGTTTACTTGTGACAATCGACTGAACACGGAACATGCATCTGTGTGCGCGCGCGCGTGACTGTGAGAATGTGATGACTGGTTTCGCTGAATGATTCTCAGACAAGTCTGACTGAGAATACTTCCGTGTCTGTAGACTTATTTCATTTTATTTTATTTATTTTTTTATTTGTTCAACCAGTCAAAAACTCCCTCTATTATTCTGTAGAGTGTCTGAAAATATTCCATATTCTTCGGAGCCGAAGAACCTCCACAATAAACTTTACGGATGATTTTGCCGTAGAATCACCCCGCCCACAAGAACGTCACTACGCTCTCCCCGTGAATAATCCCCTATAGACTAACCACTGACCAATGTTTGGTTGAATTACCTGGCCAGTACTCACGGAAGCTTTCTATTGGGAGGAAAACAACATTAACTCTCCAAAATTAAATTAATAGGGCCTTGCCTCTGCCAGGCACATAACTTGCAAACAACTTCCAAAGCATCTAAACCCACACTCCTCGATTCACCCGGGCTGGTAATATTTCTTCAGAGAAGTAGGAAAGCTGCTTGAAAGAGATGTATGGCTGCAAAGAGAAGCTACTGGAGACTTTATAAAAGAGGAGGCAAAGGGAAAAGCAAATAGACCACCAGGTCTAGGAATTGAAACCATGATCGTTGAATCGTGAGTGCAACACCCTAACCACTAAGCCATGCCTGTAAAAACAACACCAACAGGAGAAGGAAGAGGAGGGGGAGTCAACCCCTTCGGTCATGAATGATCATGGGATTGCACCTAGAAAGTTACCCTCAAGGTACAAGTCCGGGCAAGGTTGTTTACGGAAGGCCAGCAGTCGCCCATGCATACCGGCCTCCCCTTTCCACGCCACCGATGTTATCTAAGGGAAAAGCAAAGGGGCCGATACAGCTTTGGCACCAGTGACATCACGACTCATTTCTACAACTGAGTGAACTGGAGCATCGTGAAATAAAGTGTCTTGTTCAAGAACACAACACGCAACCCGGTCCGGAATTCGAGCTCACAACCTCACGATCGTAAGCTCGACGCTCTAAGCACTGAGCCATTGATTAACTTAAAACAATCTCTTTCATGAATTCAAACATTCCTGCTTCTAAGAAATGCATCACCATCCTATATCAATAAAGAAAACAACTACGAATCAGAAGAAAGTCATTAAAACCGTTTTGTGTTTCTGCGAAACGATGCATCGACTCACGTTGCTCTATATTTTGCTGTTTGCTTCTCTGCCCACCTCCATCACCAAATCTATTGTTGCCAAGGAAGGAATAGCGGAGCACGGCCTCTGTAAGGATTACTTTAAAAAGGGAACGAGAAGCAATATACAGTTGGATATTCAGCGAAGATATAAAATTTGTATGGGATTATGAGATTAGAGAAATGCGTTAAAGTTTTAATAAGATTAAGCGTATTAGCTAAAACTTGGAGCAGAAAATTAGTTAGACAAGAACCACTCATTAGTGGAAGATAAAACTGAAAGAATGAAAGACAGAAATGAAAGAGAGAATTTGGAAAGAATACGACTGGAGATTGACACTTATTTTACTGTCTGACTCTGATGGGAGGAATACGATAATACTTATTTCTTTACTACCTACAAGGGGCAGAGGGGACAAACAAGGACAGACAAAGGAATTAAGTCGATTACATCGACCCTAGTGCGTAACTGGTACTTAATTTATCGACCCCGAAAGGATAAAAGACAAAGTCGACCTCGGCGGAATTTGAACTCAGAACGTAGCGGCAGACGAAATACCTATTTCTTTACTACCTACAAGGGGCTAAACACAGAAGGGACAAACAAGGACAGACAAAGGATTAAGTCGATTACATCGGCCCTAGTGCGTAACTGGTACTTAATTTATCGACCCCGAAAGGATAAAAGGCAAAGTCGACCACGGCGGAATTTGAACTCAGAATGTAACGCAGACGAAATACGGCTACGCATTTCGCGCGGGGTGCTAACGTTTCTGCCTAACATAATAAAATAATCAGATTATAAATTTAACACCAATGACAACAGTAGCAACAATGATACATTGATCGCTCGAACTGCTAGAAAGAACAGCCAAATTTTTTCTCATATCACGCCTCATGTATTAATTAAAAAAAAGGAAATATTAGGTTATTTGGTCGTACAAAGCCTTAAAACAACAATATGGTCGCGGCAGGATTCCTTTTCGCATTAAAAACGTTCTTCTTCTAGCTCTTCTACTTTGTATTCGGGCATAGTGTATCGAGGACTACATTACCAATGCGTCGTTTCAACAGTAAGACGATCGGAAGACGATTTAGTCTCTATTTCAAGCAAAGCAATTACCCACATCAATGACCCTTCCATATCAACACAAACGTAAACAGAGTTAGTGTTACAGTCATTACCATCGTGTTTACGTAAACTCCACCAATAGGAGATACAATGTTTGACATTAAAAACTGTTGCAGCTTCTAGTGAATTTATTTGTGTCAAAGATTGGCAAAAGAAAACAATTTTATTATTCGTGTTGTTCTTTTTGCTCTTCTTTTTGTTGCCGTTGTTGTTGTTGTTGTTACTGCGCTGCTGCTGCTGCTGCTGTTGTTGAAACTTTATTGTTGAAATCTGTCGTTATCTGTTTATACTTACTTGGAAATTATTATTGGTGCTTTCCCATTATCGACAGCAAATTTTCTATTTACTAAAAAATTACTAAATTTTTTAATCTCTCGAAGAAAAATATTCTTTCACCGAAGAAAACAATCACCCAATTCTTTACTTCTTCCATTTCCATGAAATAGAGATACCTATACCGAAAGTTCGCAGATTGACTATTACACCCGTCTCACAAATGGAACATAATTTATTTGCTAATCCTTCAGTGAATAAAAACATTGGCTGTCAATAATAGGAAAGGACATCCACCCCTCCTCCTTCCCATCATCATCATCATTCGAGCTGGTAGAATCGCGAGCATGCCGGACAAAATGCTTAGCGGCATTTCGTCCGTCTTTACTTTCTGATTTCGTATTCTACCGGAGTTGACTTTACCCTTCATCCATTCAAGGGGGAAAAAAGTACCAGTGAAGCAATGGTGAGGGTGGGGATGTAACTGACTTACACCCTCCTCCGAAATTGCTGGCCTTGGACCAAAATTATTATTATTATTATTATTATTATTATTATTATTATTATTATTATTATTATTATTATTATCGTTGTTGTTGTTGTTGTTGTTGTTGTTGTTTATGACAGAAGTGGGGTCTGAAAAACAACAACAATAATAATGATAATTTTGGCCCAAGGTGCATGGCTTAGTGTTTAGAGCGTCGAGTTTACGATCGTGAGGTTGTGAGCTCGAATCCCGGACCGAGCTGCGTGTTGTGTTCTTGAACAAGACACTTTATTTCACATTGCTCCAGTTCACTCAGTTGTAGAAATGAGTCGTGACGTCACTGGTGCCAAGCTGTATCGGGCCCTTTGCTTTTCCTTTGGGTAACATCGATTGCGTGGAGAGGAGAGGTCGGTATGCATGGGTGACTGCTGGTCTTCAATAAACAACCTTGCCCGGACTTGTACCTTGGAGGGTAACTCTCTAGGTGCAATCCCATGCTCATTCATGACCGAAGGTGTCTCCTCCTCCACCTCCTCCTGTTGTTGTTTTTACAGGCATGGCTTAGTGGTTAGGGTGCTGCACTCACGATTTAACGATCATGGTTTCAATTCCTAGACTAGGTGGTGTGTTGTGTTCTTGCGCAAAACACATTTCTCTTTGTGGTTACTTCGACACCTGACGCGTGGTACACCGTGCACCTGTTCAGAATTAAAAAAAAAAGATCGATTTGATGGAGCGAGGGCGAGCTAATGTACAGCACCCACATTCGATCACTAAAAACAAATCATTTGTGCAGATCGTTCGGCAAAACCTGAACACTCGTTGGTCGTCTTCGACGGGAGAGCCCGCCATATTTCATAAAGATTGACGTTTCTCGTCACGAATATAAATCTGTATGTATAAAAGGCAAGATGTGTGTGTGTGTGTGCGTGTGTGTGTACGTAAATGTAATTTATGCACGTCCACAAATTAGCATGCATGTCGCTCCAATTTTAGGAGGACATTCGTTATGAACCTAGCTGTATTTTCGTCAGCTTACTTTTCCCAGGGGCAGCAGCGAATAGCAGTAAAAATCTTCAACCAAAACTTAACAATTTTAAAGTCAGAGAAATCACCATTGTTTGCAAACAGGAGTTAAGTCCCTTTCTAGCGACGAGTAAGTTTTTGTTAAGACTTTTGTTGTTTTTTTCCATCGAGAAAAAAAAGGGGTTTTGTTGATATACGGGCAACACACACACACACACATAAAACATGTATGCTTTAATCCCGGGCAAAGCCGGGTTATACTGCTAGTGAACGATAAAAAGAGCGTGATACGACTTGTAATAGATTAACTTCCATGGTGGCCGTAGTGATGATGTTTACAATGATGTTGCTGGTGATGATGTTGGATACGTGG